>NC_134269.1:125204306-125473715 GCF_031893055.1 Leptodactylus fuscus | reverse complement strand
TTATCACAATGATTCTGGCTCTGACCGCTCAGTCTGATTCTGGCTCTGACCGCTCAGTCTGATTCTGGCTCTGACCTCTCACACTGATTCTGGCTCTTACCTCTCATACTGATTCTGGCTCTGACCTCTCACACTGATTCTGGCTCTGACCTCTCACACTGATTCTAGCTCTGACCTCTCATACTAATTCTGGCTCTGACCTCTCAGTCTGATTCTGGCTCTGACCTCTCATACTGATTCTTGCTCTGACCTCTCACACTGATTCTGGCTTTGACCTCTCAGTCTGAATCTGGCTCTGACCTCTCACACTGATTCTGGCTCTGACTTCTCAGTCTGATTCTGGCTCTGACTTCTCAGACTTATTCTGGCTTTGACCTCTCACACTGATTCTGGCTCTGACCTCTCACACTGATTCTGGCTCTGACCTCTCATACTGATTCTGGCTCTGACCCTCTCAGTCTGATTCTGGCTCTGACCTCTCATACTGATTCTGGCTCTGACCTCTCAGACTGATTCTGGCTCTGACCTCTCATACTAATTCTGGCTCTGACCTCTTAGTCTGATTCTGGCTCTGACCTCTCATACTGATTCTGGCTCTGACCTCTCATACGGATTCCGGCTCTGACCTCTCACACTGATTCTGGCTTTGACCTTTCAGACTGATTCTGGCTTCTGACCGCTCAGTCTGATTCTGGCTCTGACTGCTCAGTCTGATTCTGGCTCTGACCTCTCACACTGATTCTGGCTCTTACCTCTCACACTGATTCTGGCTCTGACCTCTCACACTGATTCTGGCTCTTACCTCTCACACTGATTCTGGCTCTGACCTCTCACACTGATTCTGGCTCTGACCTCTCACACTGATTCTAGCTCTGACCTCTCATACTAATTCTGGCTCTGACCTCTCAGTCTGATTCTGGCTCTGACCTCTCATACTGATTCTTGCTCTGACCTCTCACACTGATTCTGGCTTTGACCTCTCAGTCTGATTCTGGCTCTGACCTCTCACACTGATTCTGGCTCTGACTTCTCAGTCTGATTCTGGCTCTGACTTCTCAGACTGATTCTGGCTTTGACCTCTCACACTGATTCTGGCTCTGACCTCTCACACTGATTCCGGCTCTGACCTCTCATACTGATTCTGGCTCTGACCTCTCATACCGATTCTGGCTCTGACCTCTCATACTGATTCTGGCTCTGACCTCTCAGTCTGATTCTGGCTCTGACCTCTCATACTGATTCCGGCTCTGACCTCTCATACTGATTCTGGCTCTCACCTCTCATACTGATTCTGGCACTGATCTCTCAGTCTGATTCTGGCTCTGACCTCTCATAATGATTCTTTCTCTGACCTCTCAGACTGATTCTGGCTCTGACCTCTCATACTGCTTCTGGCCTCTGACCTTTCAGACTTATTCCGGCTTTGACCTCTCAGTCTGATTCTGGCTCTGACCTCTCAGACTGATTCTGGCTCTGACCTCTCAGTCTGATTCTGGCTCTGACCTCTCATACTGATTCTGGCTCTGACCTCTGATTCTGATTTTGGCTCTGACCTCTCAGTCTGATTCTGGCTCTGACCTCTCATACTGATTCCGGCTCTGACCTCTCATACTGCTTCTGGCTCTGACCTCTCATACCGATTCTGGCTCTGACCTTTCAGACTGATTCTGGCTCTGACCTCTCAGACTGATTCTGGCTCTGACCTCTCATACTAATTTTGGCTCTGACCTCTCATACTGATTCTGGCTCTGACATCTCAGATTGATTCTGGCTCTGACCTCTCAGTCTGATTCTGGCTCTGACCCTTTTTATACTGCTTCTGGCTCTGACCTCTCAGACTGATTCCGGCTCTGACCTCTCAGACTGATTCTGGCTCTGAACTTTCAGTCTTTTTCTAGCTCTGACCTCTCATACTGATTCTGGCTCTGACCTCTCATACTGATTCTGGCTCTGACCTCTCAGACTGATTCTGGCTCTGACCTCTCAGTCTGACTCTGGCTCTGACCTCTCATACTGATTCTGGCTCTGACCTTTCAGACTGATTCTGGCTCTGACCTCTCAAACTGATTCTGGCTCTGACCTCTCATACTGATTCTGGCTCTGACATCTCAGACTGATTCTGGCTCTGACCCCTCAGTCTGATTCTGGCTCTGACCTTTCATACTGCTTCTTGCCTCTGACCTCTCAGACTGATTCCGGCTCTGACCTCTCAGGCTGATTCTGGCTCTGAACTTTCAGTCTGTTTCTAGCTCTGACCTCTCATACTGATATTAGTTCTGACCTTTCATACTGATTCTGGCTCTGACCTGTCAGACTGATTCTGGCTCTGACCTCTCACACTGATTCTGGCTTTGACCTCTCAGTCTGATTCTGGCTCTGACCTCTCACACTGATTCTGGCTCTGACTTCTCAGTCTGATTCTGGCTCTGACTTCTTAGACTGATTCTGGCTCTGACCTCACACTGATTCTGGCTCTGACCTCTCATACTGATTCTGGCTCTGATCTCTCATACTGATTCTGGCTCTGACCTCTCATACCGATTCTGGCTCTGACCTCTCATAGCCGATTCTGGCTCTGACCTCTCAGTCTGATTCTGGCTCTGACCTCTCATACTGATTCCGGCTCTGACCTCTCATACTGATTCTGGCTCTGACCTCTCATACTGATTCTGGGCGCTGACCTCTCAGACTGATTCTGGCTCTGACCTCTCAGACTGATTCTGGCTCTGACCTCTCATACTGATTCTGGCACAGTTCTCTCAGTCTGATTCTGGCTCTGACCTCTCATACTGATTCTGGCTCTGACCTCTCAGACTGATTCTGGCTCTGACCTCTCATACTGCTTCTGGCTCTGACCTCTCAGACTGATTCCGGCTCTGACCTCTCAAGTCTGATTCTGGCTCTGACCTCTCAGACTGATTCTGGCTCTGACCTCTCAGTCTGATTCTGGCTCTGACCTCTCATACTGATTCTGGCTCTGACCTCTCATTCTGATTTTAGCTCTGACCTCTCAGTTTGATTCTGGCTCTCTGACCTCTCATACTGATCTCTCTGTCGGCTCTGACCTCTCATACTGCTTCTGGCTCTGACCTCTCATACCGATTCTGGCTCTGACCTTTCAGACTGATTCTGGCTCTGACCTCTCATACTAATTTTGGCTCTGACCTCTCATACTGGTTCTGGCTCTGACATCTCAGACTAATTCTGGCTCTGACCTCTCAGTCTGATTCTGGCTCTGACCTTTCATACTGCTTCTGGCTCTGACCTCTCAGACTGATTCCGGCTCTGACCTCTCAGACTGATTCTGGCTCTGAACTTTCAGTCTGTTTCTAGCTCTGACCTCTCATACTGATTTTGGCTCTGACCTCTCATACTGATTCTGGCTCTGACCTCTCATACTGATTCTGGGCTCTGACCTCTCAGACTGATTCTGGCTCTGACCTCTCAGTCTGATTATGGCTCTGACCTCTCATACTGATTCTGGCTCTGACCTTTCAGACTGATTCTGGCTCTGACCTCTCAAACCGATTCTTGCTCTGACCTCTCAGACTGTTTCTGGCTCTGACTTCTCAGACTGATTCTGGCTCTGACCTCTCAGACCGATTCTGGCTCTGACCTCTCAGTCTGATTCTGGCTCTGACCTCTCATACTGATTCTGGCACTTGATCTCTCATAATGATTCTGGCTCTGACCTCTCATACTGATTCTGGCTCTGACCTCTCATTCTGATTCTGGCTCTGACCTCTCACACTGACTCTGGCTCTGACCTCTCATACTGATTCTGGCTTTGACCTCTCATAACTGATTCTGGCTCTGACCTCTCAGACTGATTCCGGCTCTGACCTCTCAGTCTGATTCTGGCTCTGACCTCTCAGACTGATTCTGGCTCTGACCTCTCAGTCTGATTCTGGCTCTGACCTCTCATACTGATTCTGGCTCTGACCTTTCAGACTGATTCTGGCTCTGACCTCTCAAACTGATTCTGGCTCTGACCTCTCAGACTGTTTCTGGCTCTGACCTCTCATACTGATTCTGGCTCTGACATCTCAGACCTGATTCTGGCTCTGACCTCTCATACTGCTTCTAGCTCTGACCTCTCAGACTTAGTCTGGCTCTGACATCTCATACTGCTTCTGGCTCTGACCTCTCAGACTGATTCCGGCTCTGACCTCTCAGTCTGATACTGGCTCTGACCTCTCAGACTGATTCTGGCTCTGACCCTCTCAGTCTGATTCTGGCTCTTACCTCTCATACTGATTCTGGCTCTGACCTCTCATACTGATTCTGGCTCTGACATCTCAGACTGATTCTGGCTCTGACCTCTCAGTCTGATTCTGGCTCTGACCTTTCATACTGCTTCTGGCTCTGACCTCTCAGACTGATTCCGGCTCTGACCTCTCAGACTGATTCTGGCTCTGAACTTTCAGTCTGTTTCTAGCTCTGACCTCTCACACTGATATTGGCTCTGACCTCTCAGACTGATTCTGGCTCTGACCTCTCAGTCTGATTCTGGCTCTGACCTCTCATACTGATTCTGGCTCTGACCTTTCAGACCTGATTCTGGCTCTGACCTCTCATACTGATTCTGGCTCTGACCTCTCAGACTGATTCTGGCTCTGACTTCTCAGACTGATTCTGGCTCTGACCTCTCAGACCGATTCTGGCTCTGACCTCTCAGTCTGATTCTGGCTCTAACCTCTCATACTGATTCTGGCACTGATCTCTCATACTGATTCTGGCTCTGACCTCTCAGACTGATTCTGGCTCTGACCTCTCATACTGATTCTGGCTCTGACCTCTCATACTGATTCTGGCTCTGACCTCTCAGACTGATTCTGGCTCTGACCTCTCATATTGATTCTGGCTTTGACCTCTCATACTGATTCTGGCTCTGACCTCTCAGACTTATTCTGGCTCTGACTTCTCAGACTGATTCTGGCTCTGACCTCTCAGACCGATTCTGGCTCTGACCTCTCATACTGATTCTGGCTCTGACCTCTCACACTGATTCTGGCTCTGACCTCTCACACTGATTCTGGCTCTGACCTTTCACACTGATTCTGGCTCTGACCTCTCATACTGATTCTGGCTCTGACCTCTCACACTGATTCTGGCTCTGACCTTTCACACTGATTCTGGCTCTGACCTCTCATACTGATTCTGGCTCTGACCTCTCACACTGATTCTGGCTCTGACTTCTCAGACTGATTCTGGCTCTGACCTCTCAGACCGATTCTGGCTCTGACCTCTCAGTCTGATTCTGGCTCTGACCTCTCAGACTGATTCTGGCTCTGACTTCTCAGACTGATTCTGGCTCTGACCTCTCACACTGATTCTGGCTCTGACCTCTCATACTGATTCTGGCTCTGACCTCTCAGACCGATTCTGGCTCTGACCTCTCATACTGATTCTGGCTCTGACCTCTCAGACTGATTCTGGCTCTGACCTCTCATACTGATTCTGGCTTTGACCTCTCATACTGATTCTGGCTCTGACCTCTCAGACTGATTCTGGCTCTGACTTCTCACACTGATTCTGGCTCTGACCTCTCACACTGATTCTGGCTCTGACCTCTCACACTGATTCTGGCTCTGACCTCTCACACTGATTCTGGCTCTGACCTCTCACACTGATTCTGGCTCTGACCTCTCAGAGTGATTTTGGCTCTGACCTCTCATACTGATTCTGGCTCTGACCTCTCAGACTGATTCTGGCTCTGACCTTTCAGACTGATTTTGGCTCTAACCTCTCAGACTGATTCTGGCTCTGACCTCTCATACTAATTTTGGCTCTGACCTCTCATACTGATTCTGGCTCTGACATCTCAGACTAATTCTGGCTCTGACCTCTCAGTCTGATTCTGGCTCTGACCTTTCATACTGCTTCTGGCTCTGACCTCTCAGACTGATTCCGGCTCTGACCTCTCAGACTGATTCCGGCTCTGACCTCTCAGACTGATTCTGGCTCTGACCTTTCATACTGCTTCTGGCTCTGACCTCTCAAACTGATTCCGGCTCTGACCTCTCAGACTGATTCTGGCTCTGAACTTTCAGTCTGTTTCTAGCTCTGACCTCTCATACTGATATTGGCTCTGACCTCTCATACTGATTCTGGCTCTGACCTCTCATACTGATTCTGGCTCTGACCTCTCAGACTGATTCTGGCTCTGACCTCTCAGTCTGATTATGGCTCTGACCTCTCATACTGATTCTGGCTCTGACCTTTCAGACTGATTCTGGCTCTGACCTCTCAAACCGATTCTGGCTCTGACCTCTCAGACTGTTTCTGGCTCTGACTTCTCAGACTGATTCTGGCTCTGACCTCTCAGACCGATTCTGGCTCTGACCTCACAGTCTGATTCTGGCTCTGACCTCTCATACTGATTCTGGCACTGATCTCTCATACTGATTCTGGCTCTGACCTCTCAGACTGATTCTGGCTCTGACCTCTCAGACTGATTCTGGCTCTGACCTCTCACACTGATTCTGGCTCTGACCTCTCATACTGATTCTGGCTTTGACCTCTCATACTGATTCTGGCTCTGACCTCTCAGACTGATTCCGGCTCCGACCTCTCAGTCTGATTCTGGCTCTGACCTCTCAGATTGATTCTGGCTCTGACCTCTCAGTCTGATTCTGGCTCTGACCTCTCATACTGATTCTGGCTCTGACCTCTCACACTGATTCTGGCTCTGACCTCTCAGACTGATTTTGGCTCTGACCTCTCATACTGATTCTGGCTCTGACCTCTCATACCGATTCTGGCTCTGACCTCTCAGTCTGATTCTGGCTCTGACCTCTCAGACTGATTCTGGCTCTGACCTCTCAGTCTGATTCTGGCTCTGACCTCTCATACTGATTCTGGCTCTGACCTCTCACACTGATTCTGGCTCTGACCTCTCAGACTGATTTTGGCTCTGACCTCTCATACTGATTCTGGCTCTGACCTCTCATACCGATTCTGGCTCTGACCTCTCAGACTGATTCTGGCTCTGACGTTTCATACTAAATCTGGCTCTGACCTTTCAGACTGATTCAAGCTTTAACCTTTCAGACTGATTCTTGCTCTGATCTCTCATACTGATTCTGACTCTGATCTCTCATACTGATTCTGGCTCTGACCTCTCAGACTTATTCTGGCTGTGACCTCTCAGACTGATTCTGCCACTGAACTCTCAAACTAATTCTGGCTCTGACCTCTCAGTCTGATTCTGGCTCTGACCTCTCATACTGATTCTGGCTCTGACCTCTCATACTGATTCTGGCTCTGACCTCTCAGACTGATTCTGGCTCTGACTTCTCAGACTGATTCTGGCTCCGACCTCTCATACTGATTCTGGCTCTGACCTCTCAGACTGATTCTGGCTCTGACCTCTCATACTAATTCTGGCTCTGACCTCTTAGTCTGATTCTGGCTCTGACCTCTCATACTAATTCTGGCTCTGACCTCTCAGTCTGATTCTGGCTCTGACCTCTCACACTGATTCTGGCTCTGACCTCTCATACTGATTCTGGCTCTGACCTCTCACACTGATTCTGGCTCTGACCTCTAAGTCTGATTCTTGCTTTGACCTCTCATACTGATTCTTGCTCTGACCTCTCATACGGATTCCGGCTCTGACCTCTCACACTGATTCTGGCTCTGACCTTTCAGACTGATTCTGGCTCTGACCTCTCATACTGATTCTGGCTCTGACCTATCACAATGATTCTGGCTCTGACCGCTCAGTCTGATTCCGGCTCTGACCGCTCAGTCTGATTCTGGCTCTGACCTCTCACACTGATTCTGGCTCTTACCTCTCATACTGATTCTGGCTCTGACCTCTCACACTGATTCTGGCTCTGACCTCTCACACTGATTCTAGCTCTGACCTCTCATACTAATTCTGGCTCTGACCTCTCAGTCTGATTCAGGCTCTGACCTCTCATACTGATTCTTGCTCTGACCTCTCACACTGATTCTGGCTTTGACCTCTCAGTCTGATTCTGGATCTGACCTCTCACACTGATTCTGGCTCTGACTTCTCAGTCTGATTCTGGCTCTGACTTCTCAGACTTATTCTGGCTTTGACCTCTCACACTGATTCTGGCTCTGACTTCTCAGACTGATTCTGGCTCTGATCTCTCATACTGATTCTGGCTATGACCTCTCATACCGATTCTGGCTCTGACCTCTCATACCGATTCTGGCTCTGACCTCTCAGTCTGATTCTGGCTCTGACCTCTCATACTGATTCCGGCTCTGACCTCTCATACTGATTCTGGCTCTGACCTCTCATACTGATTCTGGCGCTGACCTCTCAGACTGATTCTGGCTCTGACCACTCATACCGATTCTGGCTCTGACCTCTCATACCGATTCTGGCTCTGAACTCTCAGTCTGATTCTGGCTCTGACCTCTCATACTGATTCCGGCTCTGACCTCTCATACTAATTCTGGCTCTGACCTCTTAGTCTGATTCTGGCTCTGACCTCTCATACTAATTCTGGCTCTGACCTCTCAGTCTGATTCTGGCTCTGACCTCTCACACTGATTCTGGCTCTGACCTCTCATACTGATTCTGGCTCTGACCTCTCACACTGATTCTGGCTCTGACCTCTAAGTCTGATTCTTGCTTTGACCTCTCATACTGATTCTCGCTCTGACCTCTCATACGGATTCCGGCTCTGACCTCTCACACTGACTCTGGCTCTGACCTTTCAGACTGATTCTGGCTCTGACCTCTCATACTGATTCTGGCTCTGACCTATCACAATGATTCTGGCTCTGACCGCTCAGTCTGATTCTGGCTCTGACCGCTCAGTCTGATTCTGGCTCTGACCTCTCACACTGATTCTGGCTCTTACCTCTCATACTGATTCTGGCTCTGACCTCTCACACTGATTCTGGCTCTGACCTCTCACACTGATTCTAGCTCTGACCTCTCATACTAATTCTGGCTCTGACCTCTCAGTCTGATTCTGGCTCTGACCTCTCATACTGATTCTTGCTCTGACCTCTCACACTGATTCTGGCTTTGACCTCTCAGTCTGATTCTGGCTCTGACCTCTCACACTGATTCTGGCTCTGACTTCTCAGTCTGATTCTGGCTCCGACCTCTCATACTGATTCTGGCTCTGACCCCTCAGACTGATTCTGTCTCTGACCTCTCATACTAATTCTGGCTCTGACCTATTAGTCTGATTCTGGCTCTGACCTCTCATACTAAATGTGGCTCTGACCTCTCAGTCTGATTCTGGCTCTGACCTTTCACACTGATTCTGGCTCTGACCTCTCGTACTGATTCTGGCTCTGACCTCTCACACTGATTCTAGCTCTGACCTCTCAGTCTGATTCTGGCTTTGACCTCTCATACTGATTCTGGCTCTGACCTCTCATACGGATTCCGGCTCTGACCTCTCACACTGATTCTGGCTCTGACCTTTCAGACTGATTCTGGCTCTGACCTCTGATACTGATTCTGGCTCTGACCTCTCACAATGATTCTGGCTCTGACCGCTCAGTCTGATTCTGGCTCTGACCGCTCAGTCTGATTCTGGCTCTGACCTCTCATACTGATTCCGGCTCTGACCTCTCATACTGATTCTGGCTCTGACCTCTCATACTGATTCTGGCGCTGACCTCTCAGACTGATTCTGGCTCTGACCTCTCATACTAATTCTGGCTCTGACCTCTCATACGGATTCCGGCTCTGACCTCTCACACTGATTCTGGCTCTGACCTTTCAGACTGATTCTGGCTCTGACCTCTCATACTGATTCTGGCTCTGACTTCTCAGTCTGATTCTGGCTCTGACTTCTCAGACTGATTCTGTCTTTGACCTCTCACACTGATTCTGGCTCTGACCTCTCATACCGATTCTGGCTCTGACCTCTCATACCGATTCTGGCTCAGACCTCTCATACCGATTCTGGCTCTGAACTCTCAGTCTGATTCTGGCTCTGACCTCTCATACTGATTCTGGCTCTGACCTCTCAGACTGATTCTGGCTCCGACCTCTAATACTAATTCTGGCTCTGACCTCTTAGTCTGATTCTGGCTCTGACCTCTCATACTGATTCTGGCTCTGACCTCTCATACGGATTCCGGCTCTGACCTCTCACACTGATTCTGGCTCTGACCTTTCAGACTGATTCTGGCTCTGACCTCTCATACTGATTCTGGCTCTGACCTATCACATTGATTCTGGCTCTGACCGCTCAGTCTGATTCTGGCTCTGACCGCTCAGTCTGATTCTGGCTCTGACCTCTCACACTGATTCTGGCTCTTACCTCTCACACTGATTCTGGCTCTGACCTCTCACACTGATTCTGGCTCTGACCTCTCACACTGATTCTAGCTCTGACCTCTCATACTAATTCTGGCTCTGACCTCTCAGTCTGATTCTGGCTCTGACCTCTCATACTGATTCTTGCTCTGACCTCTCACACTGATTCTGGCTTTGACCTCTCAGTCTGATTCTGGCTCTGACCTCTCACACTGATTCTGGCTCTGACTTCTCAGTCTGATTCTGGCTCTGACTTCTCAGACTGATTCTGGCTTTGACCTCTCACACTGATTCTGGCTCTGACCTCTCACACTGATTCTGGCTCTGACCTCTCATACTGATTCTGGCTCTGACCTCTCAGTCTGATTCTGGCTCTGACCTCTCATACTGATTCTGGCTCTGACCTCTCAGACTGATTCTGGCTCTGACCTCTCATACTAATTCTGGCTCTGACCTCTTAGTCTGATTCTGGCTCTGACCTCTCATACTGATTCTGGCTCTGACCTCTCATACGGATTCCGGCTCTGACCTCTCACACTGATTCTGGCTTTGACCTTTCAGACTGATTCTGGCTCTGACCTCTCATACTGATTCTGGCTCTGACCTATCACAATGATTCTGGCTCTGACCGCTCAGTCTGATTCTGGCTCTGACTGCTCAGTCTGATTCTGGCTCTGACCTCTCACACTGATTCTGGCTCTTACCTCTCACACTGATTCTGGCTCTGACCTCTCACACTGATTCTGGCTCTTACCTCTCACACTGATTCTGGCTCTGACCTCTCACACTGATTCTGGCTCTGACCTCTCACACTGATTCTAGCTCTGACCTCTCATACTAATTCTGGCTCTGACCTCTCAGTCTGATTCTGGCTCTGACCTCTCATACTGATTCTTGCTCTGACCTCTCACACTGATTCTGGCTTTGACCTCTCAGTCTGATTCTGGCTCTGACCTCTCACACTGATTCTGGCTCTGACTTCTCAGTCTGATTCTGGCTCTGACTTCTCAGACTGATTCTGGCTTTGACCTCTCACACTGATTCTGGCTCTGACCTCTCACACTGATTCCGGCTCTGACCTCTCATACTGATTCTGGCTCTGACCTCTCATACCGATTCTGGCTCTGACCTCTCATACTGATTCTGGCTCTGACCACTCAGTCTGATTCTGGCTCTGACCTCTCATACTGATTCCGGCTCTGACCTCTCATACTGATTCTGGCTCTGACCTCTCATACTGATTCTGGCACTGATCTCTCAGTCTGATTCTGGCTCTGACCTCTCATAATGATTCTGTCTCTGACCTCTCAGACTGATTCTGGCTCTGACCTCTCATACTGCTTCTGGCTCTGACCTTTCAGACTTATTCCGGCTTTGACCTCTCAGTCTGATTCTGGCTCTGACCTCTCAGACTGATTCTGGCTCTGACCTCTCAGTCTGATTCTGGCTCTGACCTCTCATACTGATTCTGGCTCTGACCTCTGATTCTGATTTTGGCTCTGACCTCTCAGTCTGATTCTGGCTCTGACCTCTCATACTGATTCCGGCTCTGACCTCTCATACTGCTTCTGGCTCTGACCTCTCATACCGATTCTGGCTCTGACCTTTCAGACTGATTCTGGCTCTGACCTCTCAGACTGATTCTGGCTCTGACCTCTCATACTAATTTTGGCTCTGACCTCTCATACTGATTCTGGCTCTGACATCTCAGATTGATTCTGGCTCTGACCTCTCAGTCTGATTCTGGCTCTGACCTTTTATACTGCTTCTGGCTCTGACCTCTCAGACTGATTCCGGCTCTGACCTCTCAGACTGATTCTGGCTCTGAACTTTCAGTCTTTTTCTAGCTCTGACCTCTCATACTGATTCTGGCTCTGACCTCTCATACTGATTCTGGCTCTGACCTCTCAGACTGATTCTGGCTCTGACCTCTCAGTCTGACTCTGGCTCTGACCTCTCATACTGATTCTGGCTCTGACCTTTCAGACTGATTCTGGCTCTGACCTCTCAAACTGATTCTGGCTCTGACCTCTAAGACTGTTTCTGGCTCTGACTTCTCAGACTGATTCTGGCTCTGACCTCTCAAACCGATTCTGGCCCTGACCTCTCAGTCTGATTCTGGCTCTGACCTCTTATACTGATTCTGGCTCTGACCTCTCACACTGATTCTGGCTCTGACCTGTCATACTGATTCTGGCTTTGACCTCTCATACTGATTCTGGCTCTGTCCTCTCAGACTGATTCCGGCTCTGACCTCTCAGTCTGATTCTGGCTCTGACCTCTCAGACTGATTCTGGCTCTGACCTCTCAGTCTGATTCTGGCTCTGACCTCTCATACTGATTCTGGCTCTGACCTCTCACACTGATTCTGGCTCTGACCTTTCAGTCTGATTCTGGCTCTGACCTCTCACACTGATTCTTTCTCTGACTTCTCAGACTGATTCTGGCTCCGACCTCTCATACTAATTCTGGCACTGATCTCTCAGACTGATTCTGGCTCTGACCTCTCAGACTGATTCTGGCTCTGACCTCTCAGACTGATTCTGGCTCTGACCTCTCATACTGATTCTGGCTCTGACCTCTCATACTGATTCTGGCTGTGACCTCTCAGTCTGATTCTGGCTCTGACCTCTCACACTGATTCTGGCTCTGACCTCTCATACTGATTCTGCCTCTGACCTCTCAGACTGATTCTGGCTCTGACTTCTCAGACTGATTCTGGCTCCGACCTCTCATACTGATTCTGGCTCTGACCCCTCAGACTGATTCTGTCTCTGACCTCTCATACTAATTCTGGCTCTGACCTATTAGTCTGATTCTGGCTCTGACCTCTCATACTAATTCTGGCTCTGACCTCTCAGTCTGATTCTGGCTCTGACCTTTCACACTGATTCTGGCTCTGACCTCTCATACTGATTCTGGCTCTGACCTCTCACACTGATTCTAGCTCTGACCTCTCAGTCTGATTCTGGCTTTGACCTCTCATACTGATTCTGGCTCTGACCTCTCATACGGATTCCGGCTCTGACCTCTCACACTGATTCTGGCTCTGACCTTTCAGACTGATTCTGGCTCTGACCTCTCACACTGATTCTGGCTCTGACTTCTCAGTCTGATTCTGGCTCTGACTTCTCAGACTGATTCTGGCTCTGACCTCTCACACTGATTCTGGCTCTGACCTCTCATTCTGATTCTGGCTCTAATCTCTCATACTGATTCTGGCTCTGACCTCTCATACCGATTCTGGCTCTGACCTCTCATACTGATTCTGGCTCTGACCTCTCAGTCTGATTCTGGCTCTGACCTCTCATACTGATTCCGGCTCTGACCTCTCATACTGATTCTGGCTCTGACCTCTCATACTGATTCTGGCGCTGACCTCTCAGACTGATTCTGCTCTGACCTCTCAGACTAATTCTGGCTCTGACCTCTCATACTGATTCTGGCACTGATCTCTCAGTCTGATTCTGGCTCTGACCTCTCATACTGATTCTGGCTCTGACCTGTCAGACTGATTCTGGCTCTGATCTCTCACACTGATTCTGGCTTTGACCTCTCAGTCTGATTCTGGCTCTGACCTCTCATACTGATTCTGGCTCTGACCTGTCAGACTGATTCTGGCTCTGATCTCTCACACTGATTCTGGCTTTGACCTCTCAGTCTAATTCTGGCTCTGACCTCTCACACTGATTCTGGCTCTGACTTCTCAGTCTGATTCTGGCTCTGACTTCGTAGACTGATTCTGGCTCTGACCTCTCACACTGATTCTGGCTCTGACCTCTCAGTCTGATTCTGGCTCTGACCTCTCATACTGATTCCGGCTCTGACCTCTCATACTGATTCTGGCTCTGACCTCTCATACTGATTCTGGCGCTGACCTCTCAGACTGATTCTGGCTCTGACCTCTCAGACTGATTCTGGCTCTGACCTCTCATACTGATTCTGGCACTGATCTCTCAGTCTGATTCTGGCTCTGACCATTCATACTGATTCTGGCTCTGACCTCTCAGACTGATTCTGGCTCTGACCTCTCATACTGCTTCTGGCTCTGACCTCTCATATCGATTCTGGCTCTGACCTCTCAGACTGATTCTGGCTCTGACCTCTCATACTAATTCTAGCTCTGACCTCTCAGACTGAGTCTGGCTCTGACATCTCATACTGCTTCTGGCTCTAACCTCTCAGACTGATTCCGGCTCTGACCTCTCAGTCTGATTCTTGCTCTGACCTTTCAGACTGATTCTGGCTCTGACCTCTCAGTCTGATTCTGGCTCTGACCTATCATACTGATTCTGGCTCTGACCTCTCATTCTGATTTTGGCTCTGACCTCTCAGTCTGATTCTGGCTCTGACCTCTCATACTGATTCCGGCTCTGACCTCTCATACTGCTTCTGGCTCTGACCTCTCAAACCGATTCTGGCTCTGACCTTTCAGTCTGATTCTGGCTCTGACCTCTCAGACTGATTCTGGCTCTGACCTCTCATACTAATTTTGGCTCTGACCTCTCATACTGATTCTGGCTCTGACCTCTCATACTGATTCTGGCTCTGACCTCTCATACTGATTCTGGCGCTGACCTCTCAGACTGATTCTGGCTCTGACCTCTCAGACTGATTCTGGCTCTGACCTCTCATACTGATTCTGGCACTGATCTCTCAGTCTGATTCTGGCTCTGACCTCTCATACTGATTCTGGCACTGACCTCTCAGTCTGACTCTGGCTCTGACCTCTCATACTGATTCCGGCTCTGACCTCTCATACTGATTCTGGCTCTGACCTCTCATACTGATTCTGGCGCTGACCTCTCAGACTGATTCTGGCTCTGACCTCTCAGACTGATTCTGGCTCTGACCTCTCATACTGATTCTGGCACTGATCTCTCAGTCTGATTCTGGCTCTGACCTCTCATACTGATTCTGGCTCTGACCTCTCAGACTGATTCTGGCTCTGACCTCTTATACTAATTCTAGCTCTGACCTCTCAGACTGAGTCTGGCTCTGACATCTCATACTAATTCTAGCTCTGACCTCTCAGACTGAGTCTGGCTCTGACATCTCATACAGCTTCAGGCTCTGACCTCTCAGACTGATTCCGGCTCTGACCTCTCAGTCTGATTCTGGCTCTGACCTCTCAGACTGATTCTGGCTCTGACCTCTCAGTCTGATTCTGGCTCTGACCTCTCATACTGATTCTGGCTCTGACCTCTCATTCTGATTTTGGCTCTGACCTCTCAGTCTGATTCTGGCTCTGACCTCTCATACTGATTCCGGCTCTGACCCCTCATACTGCTTCTGGCTCTGACCTCTCATACCGATTCTGGCTCTGACCTTTCAGACTGATTCTGGCTCTGACCTCTCAGACTGATTCTGGCTCTGACCTTTTATACTAATTTTGGCTCTGACCTCTCATACTGATTCTGGCTCTGACATCTCAGACTGATTCTGGCTCTGACCCCTCAGTCTGATTCTGGCTCTGACCTTTCATACTGCTTCTTGCTCTGACCTCTCAGACTGATTCCGGCTCTGACCTCTCAGGCTGATTCTGGCTCTGAACTTTCAGTCTGTTTCTAGCTCTGACCTCTCATACTGATATTAGTTCTGACCTTTCATACTGATTCTGGCTCTGACCTGTCAGACTGATTCTGGCTCTGACCTCTCACACTGATTCTGGCTTTGACCTCTCAGTCTGATTCTGGCTCTGACCTCTCACACTGATTCTGGCTCTGACTTCTCAGTCTGATTCTGGCTCTGACTTCTTAGACTGATTCTGGCTCTGACCTCACACTGATTCTGGCTCTGACCTCTCATACTGATTCTGGCTCTGATCTCTCATACTGATTCTGGCTCTGACCTCTCATACCGATTCTGGCTCTGACCTCTCATACCGATTCTGGCTCTGACCTCTCAGTCTGATTCTGGCTCTGACCTCTCATACTGATTCCGGCTCTGACCTCTCATACTGATTCTGGCTCTGACCTCTCATACTGATTCTGGCGCTGACCTCTCAGACTGATTCTGGCTCTGACCTCTCAGACTGATTCTGGCTCTGACCTCTCATACTGATTCTGGCACAGATCTCTCAGTCTGATTCTGGCTCTGACCTCTCATACTGATTCTGGCTCTGACCTCTCAGACTGATTCTGGCTCTGACCTCTCATACTGCTTCTGGCTCTGACCTCACAGACTGATTCCGGCTCTGACCTCTCAGTCTGATTCTGGCTCTGACCTCTCAGACTGATTCTGGCTCTGACCTCTCAGTCTGATTCTGGCTCTGACCTCTCATACTGATTCTGGCTCTGACCTCTCATTCTGATTTTGGCTCTGACCTCTCACTTTGATTCTGGCTCTGACCTCTCATACTGATTCCGGCTCTGACCTCTCATACTGCTTCTGGCTCTGACCTCTCATACCGATTCTGGCTCTGACCTTTCAGACTGATTCTGGCTCTGACCTCTCATACTAATTTTGGCTCTGACCTCTCATACTGGTTCTGGCTCTGACATCTCAGACTAATTCTGGCTCTGACCTCTCAGTCTGATTCTGGCTCTGACCTTTCATACTGCTTCTGGCTCTGACCTCTCAGACTGATTCCGGCTCTGACCTCTCAGACTGATTCTGGCTCTGAACTTTCAGTCTGTTTCTAGCTCTGACCTCTCATACTGATTTTGGCTCTGACCTCTCATACTGATTCTGGCTCTGACCTCTCATACTGATTCTGGCTCTGACCTCTCAGACTGATTCTGGCTCTGACCTCTCAGTCTGATTATGGCTCTGACCTCTCATACTGATTCTGGCTCTGACCTTTCAGACTGATTCTGGCTCTGACCTCTCAAACCGATTCTGGCTCTGACCTCTCAGACTGTTTCTGGCTCTGACTTCTCATACTGATTCTGGCTCTGACCTCTCAGACCGATTCTGGCTCTGACCTCTCAGTCTGATTCTGGCTCTGACCTCTCATACTGATTCTGGCACTGATCTCTCATAATGATTCTGGCTCTGACCTCTCATACTGATTCTGGCTCTGACCTCTCATTCTGATTCTGGCTCTGACCTCTCACACTGATTCTGGCTCTGACCTCTCATACTGATTCTGGCTTTGACCTCTCATACTGATTCTGGCTCTGACCTCTCAGACTGATTCCGGCTCTGACCTCTCAGTCTGATTCTGGCTCTGACCTCTCAGACTGATTCTGGCTCTGACCTCTCAGTCTGATTCTGGCTCTGACCTCTCATACTGATTCTGGCTCTGACCTTTCAGACTGATTCTGGCTCTGACCTCTCAAACTGATTCTGGCTCTGACCTCTCAGACTGTTTCTGGCTCTGACCTCTCATACTGATTCTGGCGCTGACCTCTCAGACTGATTCTGGCTCTGACCTCTCAGACTGATTCTGGCTCTGACCTCTCATACTAATTCTAGCTCTGACCTCTCAGACTGAGTCTGGCTCTGACATCTCATACTGCTTCTAGCTCTAACCTCTCAGACTGATTCCGGCTCTGACCTCTCAGTCTGATTCTTGCTCTGACCTCTCAGACTGATTCTGGCTCTGACATCTCATACTGCTTCTGGCTCTGACCTCTCAGACTGATTCCGGCTCTGACCTCTCAGTCTGATACTGGCTCTGACCTCTCAGACTGATTCTGGCTCTGACCTCTCAGTCTGATTCTGGCTCTTACCTCTCATACTGATTCTGGCTCTGACCTCTCATACTGATTCTGGCTCTGACATCTCAGACTGATTCTGGCTCTGACCTCTCAGTCTGATTCTGGCTCTGACCTTTCATACTGCTTCTGGCTCTGACCTCTCAGACTGATTCCGGCTCTGACCTCTCAGACTGATTCTGGCTCTGAACTTTCAGTCTGTTTCTAGCTCTGACCTCTCACACTGATATTGGCTCTGACCTCTCAGACTGATTCTGGCTCTGACCTCTCAGTCTGATTCTGGCTCTGACCTCTCATACTGATTCTGGCTCTGACCTTTCAGACTGATTCTGGCTCTGACCTCTCAGACTGATTCTGGCTCTGACTTCTCAGACTGATATTGGCTCTGACCTCTCAGACCGATTCTGGCTCTGACCTCTCAGTCTGATTCTGGCTCTAACCTCTCATACTGATTCTGGCACTGATCTCTCATACTGATTCTGGCTCTGACCTCTCAGACTGATTCTGGCTCTGACCTCTCATACTGATTCTGGCTCTGACCTCTCATACTGATTCTGGCTCTGACCTCTCAGACTGATTCTGGCTCTGACCTCTCATACTGATTCTGGCTTTGACCTCTCATACTGATTCTGGCTCTGACCTCTCAGACTGATTCTGGCTCTGACTTCTCAGACTGATTCTGGCTCTGACCTCTCAGACCGATTCTGGCTCTGACCTCTCATACTGATTCTGGCTCTGACCTCTCACACTGATTCTGGCTCTGACCTCTCACACTGATTCTGGCTCTGACCTTTCACACTGATTCTGGCTCTGACCTCTCATACTGATTCTAGCTCTGACCTCTCACACTGATTCTGGCTCTGACCTTTCACACTGATTCTGGCTCTGACCTCTCATACTGATTCTGGCTCTGACCTCTCACACTGATTCTGGCTCTGACTTCTCAGACTGATTCTGGCTCTGACCTCTCAGACCGATTCTGGCTCTGACCTCTCAGTCTGATTCTGGCTCTGACCTCTCAGACTGATTCTGGCTCTGACTTCTCAGACTGATTCTGGCTCTGACCTCTCACACTGATTCTGGCTCTGACCTCTCATACTGATTCTGGCTCTGACCTCTCAGACCGATTCTGGCTCTGACCTCTCATACTGATTCTGGCTCTGACCTCTCAGACTGATTCTGGCTCTGACCTCTCATACTGATTCTGGCTTTGACCTCTCGTACTGATTCTGGCTCTGACCTCTCAGACTGATTCTGGCTCTGACTTCTCACACTGATTCTGGCTCTGACCTCTCACACTGATTCTGGCTCTGACCTCTCACACTGATTCTGGCTCTGACCTCTCACACTGATTCTGGCTCTGACCTCTCACACTGATTCTGGCTCTGACCTCTCAGAGTGATTTTGGCTCTGACCTCTCATACTGATTCTGGCTCTGACCTCTCAGACTGATTCTGGCTCTGACCTTTCAGACTGATTTTGGCTCTAACCTCTCAGACTAATTCTGGCTCTTACCTCTCATACTAATTTTGGCTCTGACCTCTCATACTGATTCTGGCTCTGACATCTCAGACTAATTCTGGCTCTGACCTCTCAGTCTGATTCTGGCTCTGACCTTTCATACTGCTTCTGGCTCTGACCTCTCAGACTGATTCCGGCTCTGACCTCTCAGACTGATTCCGGCTCTGACCTCTCAGACTGATTCTGGCTCTGACCTTTCATACTGCTTCTGGCTCTGACCTCTCAGACTGATTCCGGCTCTGACCTCTCAGACTGATTTTGGCTCTGAACTTTCAGTCTGTTTCTAGCTCTGACCTCTCATACTGATATTGGCTCTGACCTCTCATACTGATTCTGGCTCTGACCTCTCATACTGATTCTGGCTCTGACCTCTCAGACTGATTCTGGCTCTGACCTCTCAGTCTGATTATGGCTCTGACCTCTCATACTGATTCTGGCTCTGACCTTTCAGACTGATTCTGGCTCTGACCTCTCAAACAGATTCTGGCTCTGACCTCTCAGACTGTTTCTGGCTCTGACTTCTCAGACTGATTCTGGCTCTGACCTCTCAGACCGATTCTGGCTCTGACCTCACAGTCTGATTCTGGCTCTGACCTCTCATACTGATTCTGGCACTGATCTCTCATACTGATTCTGGCTCTGACCTCTCAGACTGATTCTGGCTCTGACCTCTCAGACTGATTCTGGCTCTGACCTCTCACACTGATTCTGGCTCTGACCTCTCATACTGATTCTGGCTTTGACCTCTCATACTGATTCTGGCTCTGACCTCTCAGACTGATTCCGGCTCCGACCTCTCAGTCTGATTCTGGCTCTGACCTCTCAGACTGATTCTGGCTCTGACCTCTCAGTCTGATTCTGGCTCTGACCTCTCATACTGATTCTGGCTCTGACCTCTCACACTGATTCTGGCTCTGACCTCTCAGACTGATTTTGGCTCTGACCTCTCATACTGATTCTGGCTCTGACCTCTCATACCGATTCTGGCTCTGACCTCTCAGACTGATTCTGGCTCTGACGTTTCATACTAAATCTGGCTCTGACCTTTCAGACTGATTCCGGCTTTAACCTTTCAGACTGATTCTTGCTCTGATCTCTCATACTGATTCTGACTCTGATCTCTCATACTGATTCTGGCTCTGACCTCTCAGACTTATTCTGGCTGTGACCTCTCAGACTGATTCTGCCACTGAACTCTCAAACTAATTCTGGCTCTGACCTCTCAGTCTGATTCTGGCTCTGACCTCTCATACTGATTCTGGCTCTGACCTCTCATACTGATTCTGGCTCTGACCTCTCAGACTGATTCTGGCTCTGACTTCTCAGACTGATTCTGGCTCCGACCTCTCATACTGATTCTGGCTCTGACCTCTCAGACTGATTCTGGCTCTGACCTCTCATACTAATTCTGGCTCTGACCTCTTAGTCTGATTCTGGCTCTGACCTCTCATACTAATTCTGGCTCTGACCTCTCAGTCTGATTCTGGCTCTGACCTCTCACACAGATTCTGGCTCTGACCTCTCATACTGATTCTGGCTCTGACCTCTCACACTGATTCTGGCTCTGACCTCTAAGTCTGATTCTTGCTTTGACCTCTCATACTGATTCTCGCTCTGACCTCTCATACGGATTCCGGCTCTGACCTCTCACACTGATTCTGGCTCTGACCTTTCAGACTGATTCTGGCTCTGACCTCTCATACTGATTCTGGCTCTGACCTATCACAATGATTCTGGCTCTGACCGCTCAGTCTGATTCTGGCTCTGACCGCTCAGTCTGATTCTGGCTCTGACCTCTCACACTGATTCTGGCTCTTACCTCTCATACTGATTCTGGCTCTGACCTCTCACACTGATTCTGGCTCTGACCTCTCACACTGATTCTAGCTCTGACCTCTCATACTAATTCTGGCTCTGACCTCTCAGTCTGATTCTGGCTCTGACCTCTCATACTGATTCTTGCTCTGACCTCTCACACTGATTCTGGCTTTGACCTCTCAGTCTGATTCTGGCTCTGACCTCTCACACTGATTCTGGCTCTGACTTCTCAGTCTGATTCTGGCTCTGACTTCTCAGACTTTTTCTGGCTTTGACCTCTCACACTGATTCTGGCTCTGACTTCTCAGACTGATTCTGGCTCTGATCTCTCATACTGATTCTGGCTCTGACCTCTCATACCGATTCTGGCTCTGACCTCTCATACCGATTCTGGCTCTGACCTCTCAGTCTGATTCTGGCTCTGACCTCTCATACTGATTCCGGCTCTGACCTCTCATACTGATTCTGGCTCTGACCTCTCATACTGATTCTGGCGCTGACCTCTCAGACTGATTCTGGCTCTGACCACTCATACCGATTCTGGCTCTGACCTCTCATACCGATTCTGGCTCTGAACTCTCAGTCTGATTCTGGCTCTGACCTCTCATACTGATTCCGGCTCTGACCTCTCATACTAATTCTGGCTCTGACCTCTTAGTCTGATTCTGGCTCTGACCTCTCATACTAATTCTGGCTCTGACCTCTCAGTCTGATTCTGGCTCTGACCTCTCACACTGATTCTGGCTCTGACCTCTCATACTGATTCTGGCTCTGACCTCTCGCACTGATTCTGGCTCTGACCTCTAAGTCTGATTCTTGCTTTGACCTCTCATACTGATTCTCGCTCTGACCTCTCATACGGATTCCGGCTCTGACCTCTCACACTGACTATGGCTCTGACCTTTCAGACTGATTCTGGCTCTGACCTCTCATACTGATTCTGGCTCTGACCTATCACAATGATTCTGGCTCTGACCGCTCAGTCTGATTCTGGCTCTGACCGCTCAGTCTGATTCTGGCTCTGACCTCTCACACTGATTCTGGCTCTTACCTCTCATACTGATTCTGGCTCTGACCTCTCACACTGATTCTGGCTCTGACCTCTCACACTGATTCTAGCTCTGACCTCTCATACTAATTCTGGCTCTGACCTCTCAGTCTGATTCTGGCTCTGACCTCTCATACTGATTCTTGCTCTGACCTCTCACACTGATTCTGGCTTTGACCTCTCAGTCTGATTCTGGCTCTGACCTCTCACACTGATTCTGGCTCTGACTTCTCAGTCTGATTCTGGCTCTGACTTCTCAGACTTATTCTGGCTTTGACCTCTCACACTGATTCTGGCTCTGACCTCTCACACTGATTCTGGCTCTGACCTCTCATACTGATTCTGGCTCTGACCTCTCAGTCTGATTCTGGCTCTGACCTCTCATACTGATTCTGGCTCTGACCTCTCAGACTGATTCTGGCTCTGACCTCTCATACTAATTCTGGCTCTGACCTCTTAGTCTGATTCTGGCTCTGACCTCTCATACTGATTCTGGCTCTGACCTCTCATACGGATTCCGGCTCTGACCTCTCACACTGATTCTGGCTTTGACCTTTCAGACTGATTCTGGCTCTGACCGCTCAGTCTGATTCTGGCTCTGACTGCTCAGTCTGATTCTGGCTCTGACCTCTCACACTGATTCTGGCTCTTACCTCTCACACTGATTCTGGCTCTGACCTCTCACACTGATTCTGGCTCTTACCTCTCACACTGATTCTGGCTCTGACCTCTCACACTGATTCTGGCTCTGACCTCTCACACTGATTCTAGCTCTGACCTCTCATACTAATTCTGGCTCTGACCTCTCAGTCTGATTCTGGCTCTGACCTCTCATACTGATTCTTGCTCTGACCTCTCACACTGATTCTGGCTTTGACCTCTCAGTCTGATTCTGGCTCTGACCTCTCACACTGATTCTGGCTCTGACTTCTCAGTCTGATTCTGGCTCTGACTTCTCAGACTGATTCTGGCTTTGACCTCTCACACTGATTCTGGCTCTGACCTCTCACACTGATTCCGGCTCTGACCTCTCATACTGATTCTGGCTCTGACCTCTCATACCGATTCTGGCTCTGACCTCTCATACTGATTCTGGCTCTGACCTCTCAGTCTGATTCTGGCTCTGACCTCTCATACTGATTCCGGCTCTGACCTCTCATACTGATTCTGGCTCTCACCTCTCATACTGATTCTGGCACTGATCTCTCAGTCTGATTCTGGCTCTGACCTCTCATAATGATTCTTTCTCTGACCTCTCAGACTGATTCTGGCTCTGACCTCTCATACTGCTTCTGGCTCTGACCTTTCAGACTTATTCCGGCTTTGACCTCTCAGTCTGATTCTGGCTCTGACCTCTCAGACTGATTCTGGCTCTGACCTCTCAGTCTGATTCTGGCTCTGACCTCTCATACTGATTCTGGCTCTGACCTCTGATTCTGATTTTGGCTCTGACCTCTCAGTCTGATTCTGGCTCTGACCTCTCATACTGATTCCGGCTCTGACCTCTCATACTGCTTCTGGCTCTGACCTCTCATACCGATTCTGGCTCTGACCTTTCAGACTGATTCTGGCTCTGACCTCTCAGACTGATTCTGGCTCTGACCTCTCATACTAATTTTGGCTCTGACCTCTCATACTGATTCTGGCTCTGACATCTCAGATTGATTCTGGCTCTGACCTCTCAGTCTGATTCTGGCTCTGACCTTTTATACTGCTTCTGGCTCTGACCTCTCAGACTGATTCCGGCTCTGACCTCTCAGACTGATTCTGGCTCTGAACTTTCAGTCTTTTTCTAGCTCTGACCTCTCATACTGATTCTGGCTCTGACCTCTCATACTGATTCTGGCTCTGACCTCTCAGACTGATTCTGGCTCTGACCTCTCAGTCTGACTCTGGCTCTGACCTCTCATACTGATTCTGGCTCTGACCTTTCAGACTGATTCTGGCTCTGACCTCTCAAACTGATTCTGGCTCTGACCTCTAAGACTGTTTCTGGCTCTGACTTCTCAGACTGATTCTGGCTCTGACCTCTCAAACCGATTCTGGCTCTGACCTCTCAGTCTGATTCTGGCTCTGACCTCTTATACTGATTCTGGCACTGATCTCTCATACTGATTCTGGCTCTGACCTCTCATACTGATTCTGGCTCTGACCTCTCATACTGATTCTGGCTCTGACCTCTCACACTGATTCTGGCTCTGACCTGTCATACTGATTCTGGCTTTGACCTCTCATACTGATTCTGGCTCTGTCCTCTCAGACTGATTCCGGCTCTGACCTCTCAGTCTGATTCTGGCTCTGACCTCTCAGACTGATTCTGGCTCTGACCTCTCAGTCTGATTCTGGCTCTGACCTCTCATACTGATTCTGGCTCTGACCTCTCACACTGATTCTGGCTCTGACCTTTCAGTCTGATTCTGGCTCTGACCTCTCACACTGATTCTTTCTCTGACTTCTCAGACTGATTCTGGCTCCGACCTCTCATACTAATTCTGGCACTGATCTCTCAGACTGATTCTGGCTCTGACCTCTCAGACTGATTCTGGCTCTGACCTCTCAGACTGATTCTGGCTCTGACCTCTCATACTGATTCTGGCTCTGACCTCTCATACTGATTCTGGCTGTGACCTCTCAGTCTGATTCTGGCTCTGACCTCTCACACTGATTCTGGCTCTGACCTCTCATACTGATTCTGCCTCTGACCTCTCAGACTGATTCTGGCTCTGACTTCTCAGACTGATTCTGGCTCCGACCTCTCGTACTGATTCTGGCTCTGACCCCTCAGACTGATTCTGTCTCTGACCTCTCATACTAATTCTGGCTCTGACCTATTAGTCTGATTCTGGCTCTGACCTCTCATACTAATTCTGGCTCTGACCTCTCAGTCTGATTCTGGCTCTGACCTTTCACACTGATTCTGGCTCTGACCTCTCATACTGATTCTGGCTCTGACCTCTCACACTGATTCTAGCTCTGACCTCTCAGTCTGATTCTGGCTTTGACCTCTCATACTGATTCTGGCTCTGACCTCTCATACGGATTCCGGCTCTGACCTCTCACACTGATTCTGGCTCTGACCTTTCAGACTGATTCTGGCTCTGACCTCTGATACTGATTCTGGCTCTGACCTCTCACAATGATTCTGGCTCTGACCGCTCAGTCTGATTCTGGCTCTGACCTCTCAGTCTGATTCTGGCTCTGACCTCTCACACTGATTCTGGCTCTGACTTCTCAGTCTGATTCTGGCTCTGACTTCTCAGACTGATTCTGGCTCTGACCTCTCACACTGATTCTGGCTCTGACCTCTCATTCTGATTCTGGCTCTAATCTCTCATACTGATTCTGGCTCTGACCTCTCATACCGATTCTGGCTCTGACCTCTCATACTGATTCTGGCTCTGACCTCTCAGTCTGATTCTGGCTCTGACCTCTCATACTGATTCCGGCTCTGACCTCTCATACTGATTCTGGCTCTGACCTCTCATACTGATTCTGGCGCTGACCTCTCAGACTGATTCTGGCTCTGACCTCTCAGACTAATTCTGGCTCTGACCTCTCATACTGATTCTGGCACTGATCTCTCAGTCTGATTCTGGCTCTGACCTCTCATACTGATTCTGGCTCTGACCTGTCAGACTGATTCTGGCTCTGATCTCTCACACTGATTCTGGCTTTGACCTCTCAGTCTAATTCTGGCTCTGACCTCTCACACTGATTCTGGCTCTGACTTCTCAGTCTGATTCTGGCTCTGACTTCGTAGACTGATTCTGGCTCTGACCTCTCACACTGATTCTGGCTCTGACCTCTCATACTGATTCTGGCTCTGATCTCTCATACTGATTCTGGCTCTGACCTCTCATACCGATTCTGGCTCTGACCTCTCATACCGATTCTGGCTCTGACCTCTCAGTCTGATTCTGGCTCTGACCTCTCATACTGATTCCGGCTCTGACCTCTCATACTGATTCTGGCGCTGACCTCTCAGACTGATTCTGGCTCTGACCTCTCAGACTGATTCTGGCTCTGACCTCTCATACTGATTCTGGCACTGATCTCTCAGTCTGATTCTGGCTCTGACCATTCATACTGATTCTGGCTCTGACCTCTCAGACTGATTCTGGCTCTGACCTCTCATACTGCTTCTGGCTCTGACCTCTCATATCGATTCTGGCTCTGACCTCTCAGACTGATTCTGGCTCTGACCTCTCATACTAATTCTAGCTCTGACCTCTCAGACTGAGTCTGGCTCTGACATCTCATACTGCTTCTGGCTCTAACCTCTCAGACTGATTCCGGCTCTGACCTCTCAGTCTGATTCTTGCTCTGACCTCTCAGACTGATTCTGGCTCTGACCTCTCAGTCTGATTCTGGCTCTGACCTATCATACTGATTCTGGCTCTGACCTCTCATTCTGATTTTGGCTCTGACCTCTCAGTCTGATTCTGGCTCTGACCTCTCATACTGATTCCGGCTCTGACCTCTCATACTGCTTCTGGCTCTGACCTCTCAAACCGATTCTGGCTCTGACCTTTCAGTCTGATTCTGGCTCTGACCTCTCAGACTGATTCTGGCTCTGACCTCTCATACTAATTTTGGCTCTGACCTCTCATACTGATTCTGGCTCTGACCTCTCATACTGATTCTGGCTCTGACCTCTCATACTGATTCTGGCGCTGACCTCTCAGACTGATTCTGGCTCTGACCTCTCAGACTGATTCTGGCTCTGACCTCTCATACTGATTCTGGCACTGATCTCTCAGTCTGATTCTGGCTCTGACCTCTCATACTGATTCTGGCACTGACCTCTCAGTCTGACTCTGGCTCTGACCTCTCATACTGATTCCGGCTCTGACCTCTCATACTGATTCTGGCTCTGACCTCTCATACTGATTCTGGCGCTGACCTCTCAGACTGATTCTGGCGCTGACCTCTCAGACTGATTCTGGCTCTGACCTCTCATACTGATTCTGGCACTGATCTCTCAGTCTGATTCTGGCTCTGACCTCTCATACTGATTCTGGCTCTGACCTCTCAGACTGATTCTGGCTCTGACCTCTTATACTGCTTCTGGCTCTGACCTCTCATATCGATTCTGGCTCTGACCTCTCAGACTGATTCTGGCTCTGACCTCTCATACTAATTCTAGCTCTGACCTCTCAGACTGAGTCTGGCTCTGACATCTCATACAGCTTCAGGCTCTGACCTCTCAGACTGATTCCGGCTCTGACCTCTCAGTCTGATTCTGGCTCTGACCTCTCAGACTGATTCTGGCTCTGACCTCTCAGTCTGATTCTGGCTCTGACCTCTCATACTGATTCTGGCTCTGACCTCTCATTCTGATTTTGGCTCTGACCTCTCAGTCTGATTCTGGCTCTGACCTCTCATACTGATTCCGGCTCTGACCCCTCATACTGCTTCTGGCTCTGACCTCTCATACCGATTCTGGCTCTGACCTTTCAGACTGATTCTGGCTCTGACCTCTCAGACTGATTCTGGCTCTGACCTCTCATACTAATTTTGGCTCTGACCTCTCATACTGATTCTGGCTCTGACATCTCAGACTGATTCTGGCTCTGACCCCTCAGTCTGATTCTGGCTCTGACCTTTCATACTGCTTCTTGCTCTGACCTCTCAGACTGATTCCGGCTCTGACCTCTCAGGCTGATTCTGGCTCTGAACTTTCAGTCTGTTTCTAGCTCTGACCTCTCATACTGATATTAGTTCTGACCTTTCATACTGATTCTGGCTCTGACCTGTCAGACTGATTCTGGCTCTGACCTCTCACACTGATTCTGGCTTTGACCTCTCAGTCTGATTCTGGCTCTGACCTCTCACACTGATTCTGGCTCTGACTTCTCAGTCTGATTCTGGCTCTGACTTCTTAGACTGATTCTGGCTCTGACCTCACACTGATTCTGGCTCTGACCTCTCATACTGATTCTGGCTCTGATCTCTCATACTGATTCTGGCTCTGACCTCTCATACCGATTCTGGCTCTGACCTCTCATACCGATTCTGGCTCTGACCTCTCAGTCTGATTCTGGCTCTGACCTCTCATACTGATTCCGGCTCTGACCTCTCATACTGATTCTGGCTCTGACCTCTCATACTGATTCTGGCGCTGACCTCTCAGACTGATTCTGGCTCTGACCTCTCAGACTGATTCTGGCTCTGACCTCTCATACTGATTCTGGCACAGATCTCTCAGTCTGATTCTGGCTCTGACCTCTCATACTGATTCTGGCTCTGACCTCTCAGACTGATTCTGGCTCTGACCTCTCATACTGCTTCTGGCTCTGACCTCTCAGACTGATTCCGGCTCTGACCTCTCAGTCTGATTCTGGCTCTGACCTCTCAGACTGATTCTGGCTCTGACCTCTCAGTCTGATTCTGGCTCTGACCTCTCATACTGATTCTGGCTCTGACCTCTCATTCTGATTTTAGCTCTGACCTCTCAGTTTGATTCTGGCTCTGACCTCTCATACTGATTCCGGCTCTGACCTCTCATACTGCTTCTGGCTCTGACCTCTCATACCGATTCTGGCTCTGACCTTTCAGACTGATTCTGGCTCTGACCTCTCATACTAATTTTGGCTCTGACCTCTCATACTGGTTCTGGCTCTGACATCTCAGACTAATTCTGGCTCTGACCTCTCAGTCTGATTCTGGCTCTGACCTTTCATACTGCTTCTGGCTCTGACCTCTCAGACTGATTCCGGCTCTGACCTCTCAGACTGATTCTGGCTCTGAACTTTCAGTCTGTTTCTAGCTCTGACCTCTCATACTGATTTTGGCTCTGACCTCTCATACTGATTCTGGCTCTGACCTCTCATACTGATTCTGGCTCTGACCTCTCAGACTGATTCTGGCTCTGACCTCTCAGTCTGATTATGGCTCTGACCTCTCATACTGATTCTGGCTCTGACCTTTCAGACTGATTCTGGCTCTGACCTCTCAAACCGATTCTTGCTCTGACCTCTCAGACTGTTTCTGGCTCTGACTTCTCAGACTGATTCTGGCTCTGACCTCTCAGACCGATTCTGGCTCTGACCTCTCAGTCTGATTCTGGCTCTGACCTCTCATACTGATTCTGGCACTGATCTCTCATAATGATTCTGGCTCTGACCTCTCATACTGATTCTGGCTCTGACCTCTCATTCTGATTCTGGCTCTGACCTCTCACACTGATTCTGGCTCTGACCTCTCATACTGATTCTGGCTTTGACCTCTCATACTGATTCTGGCTCTGACCTCTCAGACTGATTCCGGCTCTGACCTCTCAGTCTGATTCTGGCTCTGACCTCTCAGACTGATTCTGGCTCTGACCTCTCAGTCTGATTCTGGCTCTGACCTCTCATACTGATTCTGGCTCTGACCTTTCAGACTGATTCTGGCTCTGACCTCTCAAACTGATTCTGGCTCTGACCTCTCAGACTGTTTCTGGCTCTGACCTCTCATACTGATTCTGGCTCTGACATCTCAGACTGATTCTGGCTCTGACCTCTCATACTGCTTCTAGCTCTGACCTCTCAGACTTAGTCTGGCTCTGACATCTCATACTGCTTCTGGCTCTGACCTCTCAGACTGATTCCGGCTCTGACCTCTCAGTCTGATACTGGCTCTGACCTCTCAGACTGATTCTGGCTCTGACCTCTCAGTCTGATTCTGGCTCTTACCTCTCATACTGATTCTGGCTCTGACCTCTCATACTGATTCTGGCTCTGACATCTCAGACTGATTCTGGCTCTGACCTCTCAGTCTGATTCTGGCTCTGACCTTTCATACTGCTTCTGGCTCTGACCTCTCAGACTGATTCCGGCTCTGACCTCTCAGACTGATTCTGGCTCTGAACTTTCAGTCTGTTTCTAGCTCTGACCTCTCACACTGATATTGGCTCTGACCTCTCAGACTGATTCTGGCTCTGACCTCTCAGTCTGATTCTGGCTCTGACCTCTCATACTGATTCTGGCTCTGACCTTTCAGACTGATTCTGGCTCTGACCTTTCAGACTGATTCTGGCTCTGACTTCTCAGACTGATTCTGGCTCTGACCTCTCAGACCGATTCTGGCTCTGACCTCTCAGTCTGATTCTGGCTCTAACCTCTCATACTGATTCTGGCACTGATCTCTCATACTGATTCTGGCTCTGACCTCTCAGACTGATTCTGGCTCTGACCTCTCATACTGATTCTGGCTCTGACCTCTCATACTGATTCTGGCTCTGACCTCTCAGACTGATTCTGGCTCTGACCTCTCATACTGATTCTGGCTTTGACCTCTCATACTGATTCTGGCTCTGACCTCTCAGACTGATTCTGGCTCTGACTTCTCAGACTGATTCTGGCTCTGACCTCTCAGACCGATTCTGGCTCTGACCTCTCACACTGATTCTGGCTCTGACCTCTCACACTGATTCTGGCTCTGACCTTTCACACTGATTCTGGCTCTGACCTCTCATACTGATTCTGGCTCTGACCTCTCACACTGATTCTGGCTCTGACCTTTCACACTGATTCTGGCTCTGACCTCTCATACTGATTCTGGCTCTGACCTCTCACACTGATTCTGGCTCTGACTTCTCAGACTGATTCTGGCTCTGACCTCTCAGACCGATTCTGGCTCTGACCTCTCAGTCTGATTCTGGCTCTGACCTCTCAGACTGATTCTGGCTCTGACTTCTCAGACTGATTCTGGCTCTGACCTCTCACACTGATTCTGGCTCTGACCTCTCATACTGATTCTGGCTCTGACCTCTCAGACCGATTCTGGCTCTGACCTCTCATACTGATTCTGGCTCTGACCTCTCAGACTGATTCTGGCTCTGACCTCTCATACTGATTCTGGCTTTGACCTCTCATACTGATTCTGGCTCTGACCTCTCAGACTGATTCTGGCTCTGACTTCTCACACTGATTCTGGCTCTGACCTCTCACACTGATTCTGGCTCTGACCTCTCACACTGATTCTGGCTCTGACCTCTCACACTGATTCTGGCTCTGACCTCTCACACTGATTCTGGCTCTGACCTCTCAGAGTGATTTTGGCTCTGACCTCTCATACTGATTCTGGCTCTGACCTCTCAGACTGATTCTGGCTCTGACCTTTCAGACTGATTTTGGCTCTAACCTCTCAGACTGATTCTGGCTCTGACCTCTCATACTAATTTTGGCTCTGACCTCTCATACTGATTCTGGCTCTGACATCTCAGACTAATTCTGGCTCTGACCTCTCAGTCTGATTCTGGCTCTGACCTTTCATACTGCTTCTGGCTCTGACCTCTCAGACTGATTCCGGCTCTGACCTCTCAGACTGATTCCGGCTCTGACCTCTCAGACTGATTCTGGCTCTGACCTTTCATACTGCTTCTGGCTCTGACCTCTCAGACTGATTCCGGCTCTGACCTCTCAGACTGATTCTGGCTCTGAACTTTCAGTCTGTTTCTAGCTCTGACCTCTCATACTGATATTGGCTCTGACCTCTCATACTGATTCTGGCTCTGACCTCTCATACTGATTCTGGCTCTGACCTCTCAGACTGATTCTGGCTCTGACCTCTCAGTCTGATTATGGCTCTGACCTCTCATACTGATTCTGGCTCTGACCTTTCAGACTGATTCTGGCTCTGACCTCTCAAACCGATTCTGGCTCTGACCTCTCAGACTGTTTCTGGCTCTGACTTCTCAGACTGATTCTGGCTCTGATCTCTCAGACCGATTCTGGCTATGACCTCACAGTCTGATTCTGGCTCTGACCTCTCATACTGATTCTGGCACTGATCTCTCATACTGATTCTGGCTCTGACCTCTCAGACTGATTCTGGCTCTGACCTCTCAGACTGATTCTGGCTCTGACCTCTCACACTGATTCTGGCTCTGACCTCTCATACTGATTCTGGCTTTGACCTCTCATACTGATTCTGGCTCTGACCTCTCAGACTGATTCCGGCTCCGACCTCTCAGTCTGATTCTGGCTCTGACCTCTCAGACTGATTCTGGCTCTGACCTCTCAGTCTGATTCTGGCTCTGACCTCTCATACTGATTCTGGCTCTGACCTCTCACACTGATTCTGGCTCTGACCTCTCAGACTGATTTTGGCTCTGACCTCTCATACTGATTCTGGCTCTGACCTCTCATACCGATTCTGGCTCTGACCTCTCAGACTGATTCTGGCTCTGACGTTTCATACTAAATCTGGCTCTGACCTTTCAGACTGATTCCGGCTTTAACCTTTCAGACTGATTCTTGCTCTGATCTCTCATACTGATTCTGACTCTGATCTCTCATACTGATTCTGGCTCTGACCTCTCAGACTTATTCTGGCTGTGACCTCTCAGACTGATTCTGCCACTGAACTCTCAAACTAATTCTGGCTCTGACCTCTCAGTCTGATTCTGGCTCTGACCTCTCATACTGATTCTGGCTCTGACCTCTCATACTGATTCTGGCTCTGACCTCTCAGACTGATTCTGGCTCTGACTTCTCAGACTGATTCTGGCTCCGACCTCTCATACTGATTCTGGCTCTGACCTCTCAGACTGATTCTGGCTCTGACCTCTCATACTAATTCTGGCTCTGACCTCTTAGTCTGATTCTGGCTCTGACCTCTCATACTAATTCTGGCTCTGACCTCTCAGTCTGATTCTGGCTCTGACCTCTCACACTGATTCTGGCTCTGACCTCTCATACTGATTCTGGCTCTGACCTCTCACACTGATTCTGGCTCTGACCTCTAAGTCTGATTCTTGCTTTGACCTCTCATACTGATTCTCGCTCTGACCTCTCATACGGATTCCGGCTCTGACCTCTCACACTGATTCTGGCTCTGACCTTTCAGACTGATTCTGGCTCTGACCTCTCATACTGATTCTGGCTCTGACCTATCACAATGATTCTGGCTCTGACCGCTCAGTCTGATTCTGGCTCTGACCGCTCAGTCTGATTCTGGCTCTGACCTCTCACACTGATTCTGGCTCTTACCTCTCATACTGATTCTGGCTCTGACCTCTCACACTGATTCTGGCTCTGACCTCTCACACTGATTCTAGCTCTGACCTCTCATACTAATTCTGGCTCTGACCTCTCAGTCTGATTCTGGCTCTGACCTCTCATACTGATTCTTGCTCTGACCTCTCACACTGATTCTGGCTTTGACCTCTCAGTCTGATTCTGGCTCTGACCTCTCACACTGATTCTGGCTCTGACTTCTCAGTCTGATTCTGGCTCTGACTTCTCAGACTTATTCTGGCTTTGACCTCTCACACTGATTCTGGCTCTGACTTCTCAGACTGATTCTGGCTCTGATCTCTCATACTGATTCTGGCTCTGACCTCTCATACCGATTCTGGCTCTGACCTCTCAGTCTGATTCTGGCTCTGACCTCTCATACTGATTCCGGCTCTGACCTCTCATACTGATTCTGGCTCTGACCTCTCATACTGATTCTGGCGCTGACCTCTCAGACTGATTCTGGCTCTGACCACTCATACCGATTCTGGCTCTGACCTCTCATACCGATTCTGGCTCTGAACTCTCAGTCTGATTCTGGCTCTGACCTCTCATACTGATTCCGGCTCTGACCTCTCATACTAATTCTGGCTCTGACCTCTTAGTCTGATTCTGGCTCTGACCTCTCATACTAATTCTGGCTCTGACCTCTCAGTCTGATTCTGGCTCTGACCTCTCACACTGATTCTGGCTCTGACCTCTCATACTGATTCTGGCTCTGACCTCTCGCACTGATTCTGGCTCTGACCTCTAAGTCTGATTCTTGCTTTGACCTCTCATACTGATTCTCGCTCTGACTTCTCATACGGATTCCGGCTCTGACCTCTCACACTGACTCTGGCTCTGACCTTTCAGACTGATTCTGGCTCTGACCTCTCATACTGATTCTGGCTCTGACCTATCACAATGATTCTGGCTCTGACCGCTCAGTCTGATTCTGGCTCTGACCGCTCAGTCTGATTCTGGCTCTGACCTCTCACACTGATTCTGGCTCTTACCTCTCATACTGATTCTGGCTCTGACCTCTCACACTGATTCTGGCTCTGACCTCTCACACTGATTCTAGCTCTGACCTCTCATACTAATTCTGGCTCTGACCTCTCAGTCTGATTCTGGCTCTGACCTCTCATACTGATTCTTGCTCTGACCTCTCACACTGATTCTGGCTTTGACCTCTCAGTCTGATTCTGGCTCTGACCTCTCACACTGATTCTGGCTCTGACTTCTCAGTCTGATTCTGGCTCTGACTTCTCAGACTTATTCTGGCTTTGACCTCTCACACTGATTCTGGCTCTGACTTCTCAGACTGATTCTGGCTCTGATCTCTCATACTGATTCTGGCTCTGACCTCTCATACCGATTCTGGCTCTGACCTCTCATACCGATTCTGGCTCTGACCTCTCAGTCTGATTCTGGCTCTGACCTCTCATACTGATTCCGGCTCTGACCTCTCATACTGATTCTGGCTCTGACCTCTCATACTGATTCTGGCGCTGACCTCTCAGACTGATTCTGGCTCTGACCTCTCATACCGATTCTGGCTCTGACCTCTCATACCGATTCTGGCTCTGAACTCTCAGTCTGATTCTGGCTCTGACCTCTCATACTGATTCCGGCTCTGACCTCTCATACTGATTCTGGCTCTGAACTCTCAGTCTTATTCTGGCTCTGACCTCTCATAATGATTTTGGCTCTGACCTCTCATACTGCTTCTGGCTCTGACCTCTCATAATGATTCTGGCTCTGACCTCTCATACTGATTCTGGCTCTGACCTCTCATACTGATTCTGGCTCTGACCTCTCAGACTGATTCTGGCTCTGACTTCTAAGACTGATTCTGGCTACGACCTCTCATACTGATTCTGGCTCTGACCTCTCAGACTGATTCTGGCTCTGACCTCTCAGTCTGATTCTGGCTCTGACCTCTCATACTGATTCTGGCTCTGACCTCTCATTCTGATTTTGGCTCTGACCTCTCAGTCTGATTCTGGCTCTGACCTCTCATACTGATTCCGGCTCTGACCTCTCATACTGCTTCTGGCTCTGACCTCTCATACCGATTCTGGCTCTGACCTTTCAGACTGATTCTGGCTCTGACCTCTCAGACTGATTCTGGCTCTGACCTCTCATACTAATTTTGGCTCTGACCTCTCATACTGATTCTGGCTCTGACATCTCAGACTGATTCTGGCTCTGACCTCTCAGTCTGATTCTGGCTCTGACCTTTCATACTGCTTCTTGCTCTGACCTCTCAGACTGATTCCGGCTCTGACCTCTCAGGCTGATTCTGGCTCTGAACTTTCAGTCTGTTTCTAGCTCTGACCTCTCATACTGATATTGGTTCTGACCTTTCATACTGATTCTGGCTCTGACCTCTCATACTGATTCTGGCTCTGACCTCTCAGACTGATTCTGGCTCTGACCTCTCAGTCTGATTCTGGCTCTGACCTCTCATACTGATTCTGGCTCTGACCTTTCAGACTGATTCTGGCTCTGACCTCTTATACTAATTCTGGCTCTGACCTCTCAGACTGATTCTGGCTCTGACCTCTCAGACCGATTCTGGCTCTGACCTCTCAGTCTGATTCTGGCTCTGACCTCTCATACTCATTCTGGCACTGATCTCTCATACTGATTCTGGCTCTGACCTCTCAGTCTGATTCTGGCTCTGACCTTTTGTACTGCTTCTGGCTCTGACCTCTCAGACTGATTCTGGCTCTGAACTTTCAGTCTGTTTCTAGCTCTGACCTCTCATACTGATTCTGGCTCTGACCTTTCATACTGATTCTGGCTCTGACCTCTCAGACTGATTCTGGCTCTGACCTCTCAGTCTGATTCTGGCTCTGACCTCTCAGTCTGATTCTGGCTCTGACCTCTAATACTGATTCTGGCTCTGACCTTTCAGACTGATTCTGGCTCTGACCTCTCAAACTGATTCTGGCTCTGACCTCTCAGACTGTTTCTGGCTCTGACTTCTTAGACTGATTCTGGCTCTGACCTCTCAGACCGATTCTGGCTCTGACCTCTCAGTCTGATTCTGGCTCTGACCTCTCATACTGATTCTGGCACTGATCTCTCATACTGATTCTGGCTCTGACTTCTCAGACTGATTCTGGCTCCGACCTCTCATACTGATTCTGGCTCTGACCTCTCAGACCGATTCTGGCTCTGACCTCTCAGTCTGATTCTGGCTCTGACCTCTCATACTGATTCTGGCACTGATCTCTCATACTGACTCTTGCTCTGACCTCTCAGACTGATTCTGGCTCTGACCTCTCATACTGATTCTGGCTCTGACCTCTCATACTGATTCTGGCTCTGACCTCTCACACTGATTCTGGCTCTGACCTCTCATACTGATTCTGGCTTTGACCTCTCATACTAATTCTGGCTCTGACCTCTCAGACTGATTCCGGCTCTGACCTCTTAGTCTAATTCCGGCTCTGACCTCTCAGACTGATTCTGGCTCTGACCTCTCTGTCTGATTCTGGCTCTGAACTCTCATACTTATTCTGGCTCTGACCTCTCACACTGATTCTGGCTCTGACCTCTCAGACTGATTCTGGCTCTGACCTCTCATACTGATTCTGGCTCTGACCTTTTACACTGATTCTTCCTCTGACTTCTCAGACTGATTCTGGCTCCGACCTCTCATACTAATTCTGGCACTGATCTCTTAGACTGATTCTGGCTCTGACCTCTCAGACTGATTCTGGCTCTGACCTCTCAGACTGATTCTGGCTCTGACCTCTCATACTGATTCTGGCTCTGACCTCTCAGTCTTATTCTGGCTCTGACCTCTCACACTGATTCTGGCTCTGACCTCTCAGACTGATTCTGGCTCTGACTTCTCAGACTGATTCTGGCTCCGACCTCTCATACTGATTCTGGCTCTGACCCCTCAGACTGATTCTGGCTCTGACCTCTCATACTAATTCTGGCTCTGACCTCTTAGTCTGATTCTGGCTCTGACCTCTCATACTAATTCTGGCTCTGACCTCTCAGTCTGATTCTGGCTCTGACCTTTCACACTGATTCTGGCTCTGACCTCTCATTCTGATTCTGGCTCTGACCTTTAACACTGATTCTGGCTCTGACCTCTCAGTCTGATTCTGGCTTTGACCTCTCATACTGATTCTGGCTCTGACCTCTCATACGGATTCCGGCTCTGACCTCTCACACTGATTCTGGCTCTGACCTTTCAGACTGATTCTGGCTCTGACCTCTGATACTGATTCTGGCTCTGACCTCTCACAATGATTCTGGCTCTGACCGCTCAGTCTGATTCTGACTCTGACCGCTCAGTCTGATTCTGGCTCTGACCTCTCACACTGATTCTGGCTCTTACCTCTCATACTGATTCTGGCTCTGACCTCTCACACTGATTCTGGCTCTGACCTCTCACACTGATTCTGGCTCTGACCTCTCATACTAATTCTAGCTGTGACCTCTCAGTCTGATTCTGGCTCTGACCTCTCATACTGATTCTTGCTCTGACCTCTCACACTGATTCTGGCTTTGACCTCTCAGTCTGATTCTGGCTCTGACCTCTCACACTGATTCTGGCTCTGACTTCTCAGTCTGATTCTGGCTCTGACTTCTCAGACTGATTCTGACTCTGACCTCTCACACTGATTCTGGCTCTGACCTCTCATACTGATTCTGGCTCTAATCTCTCATACTGATTCTGGCTCTGACCTCTCATACCGATTCTGGCTCTGACCTCTCATACTGATTCTGGCTCTGACCTCTCAGTCTGATTCTGGCTCTGACCTCTCATACTGATTCCGGCTCTGACCTCTCATACTGATTCTGGCTCTGACCTCTCATACTGATTCTGACGCTGAACTCTCAGACTGATTCTGGCTCTGACCTCTCAGACTAATTCTGGCTCTGACCTCTCATACTGATTCTGGCACTGATCTCTCAGTCTGATTCTGGCTCTGACCTCTCATACTGATTCTGGCTCTGACCTTTCACACTGATTCTGGCTCTGACCTCTCACACTGATTCTGGCTTTGACCTCTCAGTCTGATTCTGGCTCTGACCTCTCACACTGATTCCGGCTCTGACTTCTCAGTCTGATTCTGGCTCTGACTTCTTAGACTGATTCTGGCTCTGACCTCTCACACTGATTCTGGCTCTGACCTCTCATACTGATTCTGGCTCTGATCTCTCATACTGATTCTGGCTCTGACCTCTCATACCGATTCTGGCTCTGACCTCTCATACCGATTCTGGCTCTGACCTCTCAGTCTGATTCTGGCTCTGACCTCTCACACTGATTCTGGCTCTGACCTCTCACACTGATTCTGGCTCTGACCTCTCATACTAATTCTAGCTGTGACCTCTCAGTCTGATTCTGGCTCTGACCTCTCATACTGATTCTTGCTCTGACCTCTCACACTGATTCTGGCTTTGACCTCTCAGTCTGATTCTGGCTCTGACCTCTCACACTGATTCTGGCTCTGACTTCTTAGTCTGATTCTGGCTCTGACTTCTCAGACTGATTCTGGCTCTGACCTCTCACACTGATTCTGGCTCTGACCTCTCATACTGATTCTGGCTCTAATCTCTCATACTGATTCTGGCTCTGACCTTTCATACCGATTCTGGCTCTGACCTTTCATACTGATTCTGGCTCTGACCTCTCAGTCTGATTCTGGCTCTGACCTCTCATACTGATTCCGGCTCTGACCTCTCATACTGATTCTGGCTCTGACCTCTCATACTGATTCTGGCGCTGAACTCTCAGACTGATTCTGGCTCTGACCTCTCAGACTAATTCTGGCTCTGACCTCTCATACTGATTCTGGCACTGATCTCTCAGTCTGATTCTGGCTCTGACCTCTCATACTGATTCTGGCTCTGACCTTTCACACTGATTCTGGCTCTGACCTCTCACACTGATTCTGGCTTTGACCTCTCAGTCTGATTCTGGCTCTGACCTCTCACACTGATTCCGGCTCTGACTTCTCAGTCTGATTCTGGCTCTGACTTCTTAGACTGATTCTGGCTCTGACCTCTCACACTGATTCTGGCTCTGACCTCTCATACTGATTCTGGCTCTGATCTCTCATACTGATTCTGGCTCTGACCTCTCATACCGATTCTGGCTCTGACCTCTCATACCGATTCTGGCTCTGACCTCTCAGTCTGATTCTGGCTCTGACCTCTCATACTGAGTCCGGCTCTGACCTCTCATACTGATTCTGGCTCTGACCTCTCATACTGATTCTGGCGCTGACCTCTCAGACTGATTCTGGCTCTGACCTCTCAGACTGATTCTGGCTCTGACCTCTCATACTGATTCTGGCACTGATCTCTCAGTCTGATTCTGGCTCTGACCTCTCATACTGATTCTGGCTCTGACCTCTCAGACTGATTCTGGCTCTGACCTCTCATACTGCTTCTGGCTCTGACCTCTCATATCGATTCTGGCTCTGACCTCTCAGACTGATTCTGGCTCTGACCTCTCATACTAATTCTAGCTCTGACCTCTCAGACTGAGTCTGGCTCTGACATCTCATACTGCTTCTGGCTCTGACCTCTCAGACTGATTCCGGCTCTGACCTCTCAGTCTGATTCTGGCTCTGACCTCTCAGACTGATTCTGGCTCTGACCTCTCAGTCTGATTCTGGCTCTGAACTCTCATACTGATTCCGGCTCTGACCTCTCATTCTGATTTTGGCTCTGACCTCTCAGTCTGATTCTGGCTCTGACCTCTCATACTGATTCCGGCTCTGACCTCTCATACTGCTTCTGGCTCTGACCTCTCATACCGATTCTGGCTCTGACCTTTCAGACTGATTCTGGCTCTGACCTCTCAGACTGATTCTGGCTCTGACCTCTCATACTAATTTTGGCTCTGACCTCTCATACTGATTCTGGCTCTGACATCTCAGACTGATTCTGGCTCTGACCTCTCAGTCTGATTCTGGCTCTGACCTTTCATACTGCTTCTTGCTCTGACCTCTCAGACTGATTCCGGCTCTCACCTCTCAGACTGATTCTGGCTCTGAACTTTCAGTCTGTTTCTAGCTCTGACCTCTCATACTGATATTGGTTCTGACCTTTCATACTGATTCTGTCTCTGACCTCTCATACTGATTCTGGCTCTGACCTCTCAGACTGATTCTGGCTCTGACCTCTCAGTCTGATTCTGGCTGTGAACTTTCAGACTGATTCTGGCTCCGACCTCTCATACTGATTCTGGCTCTGACCTCTCAGACCGATTCTGGCTCTGACCTCTCAGACCGATTCTGGCTCTGACCTCTCAGTCTGATTCTGGCTCTGACCTCTCATACTGATTCTGGCACTGATCTCTCATACTGATTCTGGCTCTGACCTCTCAGACTGATTCTGGCTCTGAGCTTTTATACTGCTTCTGGCTCTGACCTCTCAGACTGATTCCGGCTCTGACCTCTCAGACTGATTCTAGCTCTGAACTTTCAGTCTGTTTCTAGCTCTGACCTCTCATACTGATTCTGGCTCTGACCTCTCATACTGATTCTGGCTCTGACCTCTCAGACTGATTCTGGCTCTGACCTCTCAGTCTGATTCTGGCTCTGACCTCTCATACTGATTCTGGCTCTGACCTTTCAGACTGATTCTGGCTCTGACCTCTCAAACTGTTTCTGGCTCTGACCTCTCAGACTGTTTCTGGATCTGACTTCTCAGACTGATTCTGGCTCTGACCTCTCAGACCGATTCTGGCTCTGACCTCTCAGTCTGATTCTGGCTCTGACCTCTCATACTGATTCTGGCACTGATCTCTCATACTGATTCTGGCTCTGACCTCTCAGACTGATTCTGGCTCTGACCTCTCATACTGATTCTGGGTCTGACCTCTCATACTGATTCTGGCTCTGACCTCTCACAATGATTCTGGCTCTGACCTCTCATACTGATTCTGGCTTTGACCTCTCATACTGATTCTGGCTCTGACCTCTCAGACTGATTCCGGCTCTGACCTCTCAGTCTGATTCCGGCTCTGACCTCTCAGACTGATTCTGGCTCTGACCTCTCAGTCTGATTCTGGCTCTGACCTCTCACACTGATTCTGACTCTGACTTCTCAGACTGATTCTGGCTCCGACCTCTCATACTAATTCTGGCACTGATCTCTGAGACTGATTCTGGCTCTGACCTCTCATACGGATTCTGGCTCTGACCTCTCACACTGATTCTTCCTCTGACTTCTCAGACTGATTCTGGCTCCGACCTCTCATACTAATTCTGGCACTGATCTCTCAGACTGATTCTGGCTCTGACCTCTCATACTGATTCTGGCTCTGACCTCTCAGTCTGATTCTGGCTCTGACCTCTCACACTGATTCTGGCTCTGACCTCTCATACTGATTCTGCCTCTGACCTCTCAGACTGATTCTGGCTCTGACTTCTCAGACTGATTCTGGCTCCGACCTCTCATACTGATTCTGGCTCTGACCCCTCAGACTGATTCTGGCTCTGACCTCTCATACTAATTCTGGCTCTGACCTCTTAGTCTGATTCTGGCTCTGACCTCTCATACTAATTCTGGCTCTGACCTCTCAGTCTAATTCTGGCTCTGACCTTTCACACTGATTCCGGCTCTGACCTCTCATACTGATTCTGTCTCTGACCTCTCACACTGATTCTGTCTCTGACCTCTCAGTCTGATTCTGGCTTTGACCTCTCATACTGATTCTGGCTCTGACCTCTCATACGGATTCCGGCTCTGACCTCTCACACTGATTCTGGCTCTGACCTTTCAGACTGATTCTGGCTCTGACCTCTGATACTGATTCTGGCTCTGACCTCTCACAATGATTCTGGCTCTGACCGCTCAGTCTGATTCTGGCTCTGACCTCTCACACTGATTCTGGCTCTGACCTCTCACACTGATTCTGGCTCTTACCTCTCATACTGATTCTAGCTGTGACCTCTCAGTCTGATTCTGGCTCTGACCTTTCACACTGATTCTGGCTCTGACCTCTCATACTGATTCTGGCTCTGACCTCTCACACTGATTCTGGCTCTGACCTCTCAGTCTGATTCTGGCTTTGACCTCTCATACTGATTCTGGCTCTGACCTCTCATACGGATTCCGGCTCTGACCTCTCACACTGATTCTGGCTCTGACCTCTTATACTGATTCTTGCTCTGACCTCTCACACTGATTCTGGCTTTGACCTCTCACACTGATTCTGGCTCTGACTTCTCAGTCTGATTCTGGCTCTGACTTCTCAGACTGATTCTGGCTCTGACCTCTCACACTGATTCTGGCTCTGACCTCTCATACTGATTCTGGCTCTAATCTCTCATACTGATTCTGGCACTGATCTCTCATACTGATTCTGGCTCTGACCTCTCATACTGATTCTGGCTCTGACCTCTCATACTGATTCTGGCTCTGACCTCTCACACTGATTCTGGCTCTGACCTCTCATACTGATTCTGGCTTTGACCTCTCATTTTGATTCTGGCTCTGACCTCTCAGACTGATTCCGGCTCTGACCTCTCAGTCTGATTCTGGCTCTGACCTCTCAGACTGATTCTGGCTCTGACCTCTCAGTCTGATTCTGGCTCTGACCTCTCATACTGATTCTTGCTCTGACCTCTCACACTGATTCTGGCTCTGACCTCTCAGACTGATTCTGGCTCTGACCTCTCAGTCTGATTCTGGCTCTGACCTCTCACACTGATTCTGGCTCTGACCTCTCATACTGATTCTGCCTCTGACCTCTCAGACTGATTCTGGCTCTGACTTCTCAGACTGATTCTGGCTCCGACCTCTCATACTGATTCTGGCACTGATCTCTCAGACTGATTCTGGCTCTGACCTCTCATACGGATTCTGGCTCTGACCTCTCACACTGATTCTTCCTCTGACTTCTCAGACTGATTCTGGCTCCGACCTCTCATACTAATTCTGGCACTGATCTCTCAGACTGATTCTGGCTCTGACCTCTCAGACTGATTCTGGCTCTGACATCTCAGACTGATTCTGGCTCTGACCTCTCATACTGATTCTGGCTCTGACCTCTCATACTGATTCTGGCTCTGACCTCTCAGTCTGATTCTGGCTCTGACCTCTCACACTGATTCTGGCTCTGACCTCTCATACTGATTCTGTCTCTGACCTCTCAGACTGATTCTGGCTCTGACTTCTCAGACTGATTCTGGCTCCGACCTCTCATACTGATTCTGGCTCTGACCCCTCAGACTGATTCTGTCTCTGACCTCTCATACTAATTCTGGCTCTGACCTCTTAGTCTGATTCTGGCTCTGACCTCTCATACTAATTCTGGCTCTGACCTCTCAGTCTGATTCTGGCTCTGACCTTTCACACTGATTCTGGCTCTGACCTCTCATACTGATTCTGGCTCTGACCTCTCAGTCTGATTCTGGCTTTGACCTCTCATACTGATTCTGGCTCTGACCTCTCATACGGATTCCGGCTCTGACCTCTCACACTGATTCTGGCTCTGACCTTTCAGACTGATTCTGGCTCTGACCTCTGATACTGATTCTGGCTCTGACCTCTCACAATGATTCTGGCTCTTACCTCTCATACTGATTCTGGCTCTGATTTCTCACACTGATTCTGGCTCTGACCTCTCACACTGATTCTGGCTCTGACCTCTCATACTAATTCTAGCTGTGACCTCTCAGTCTGATTCTGGCTCTGACCTCTCATACTGATTCTTGCTCTGACCTCTCACACTGATCTGGCTTTGACCTCTCAGTCTGATTCTGGCTCTGACCTCTCACACTAATTTTGGCTCTGACTTCTCAGTCTGATTCTGGCTCTGACTTCTCAGACTGATTCTGGCTCTGACCTCTCACACTGATTCTGGCTCTGACCTCTCAGACTAATTCTGGCTCTAATCTCTCATACTGATTCTGGCACTGATCTCTCAGTCTGATTCTGGCTCTAACCTCTCATACTGATTCTGGCTCTGACCTGTCAGACTGATTCTGGCTCTGACCTCTCACAATGATTCTGGCTATGACCTCTCAGTCTGATTCTGGCTCTGACCTCTCACACTGATTCTGGCTCTGACTTCTCAGTCTGATTCTGGCTCTGACTTCTTAGACTGATTCTGGCTCTGACCTCTCACACTGATTCTGGCTCTGACCTCTCATACTGATTCTGGCTCTGATCTCTCATACTGATTCTGGCTCTGACCTCTCATACCGATTCTGGCTCTGACCTCTCATACCGATTCTGGCTCTGACCTCTCAGGCTGATTCTGGCTCTGACCTCTCAGTCTGATTCCGGCTCTGACCTCTCATACTGATTCCGGCTCTGACCTCTCATACTGATTCTGGCTCTGACCTCTCAGACTGATTCTGGCTCTGACCTCTCAGACTGATTCTGGCACTGATCTCTCAGTCTGATTCTGGCTCTGACCTCTCATACTGATTCTGGCTCTGACCTCTCAGACTGATTCTGGCTCTGACCTCTCATACTAATTTTGGCTCTGACCTCTCATACTGATTCTGGCTCTGACATCTCAGACTGATTCTGGCTCTGACCTCTCAGTCTGATTCTGGCTCTGACCTTTCATACTGCTTCTTGCTCTGACCTCTCAGACTGATTCCGGCTCTGACCTCTCAGACTGATTCTGGCTCTGAACTTTCAGTCTGTTTCTAGTTCTGACCTCTCATACTGATATTGGTTCTGACCTTTCATACTGATTCTGGCTCTGACCTCTCATACTGATTCTGGCTCTGACCTCTCAGACTGATTCTGGCTCTGACCTCTCAGTCTGATTCTGGCTCTGACCTCTCATACTGATTCTGGCTCTGACCTTTCAGACTGATTCTGGCTCTGACCTCTCATACTGATTCTGGCTCTGACCTCTCAGACTGATTCTGGCTCTGACCTCTCAGACCGATTCTGGCTCTGACCTCTCATACTGATTCTGGCTCTGACCTCTCAGACTGATTCTGGCTCTGACCTCTCAGTCTGATTCTGGCTCTGACCTTTTATACTGCTTCTGGCTCTGACCTCTCAGACTGATTCCGGCTCTGACCTCTCAGACTGATTCTGGCTCTGAACTTTCAGTCTGTTTCGAGCTCTGACCTCTCATACTGATTCTGGCTCTGACCTCTCATACTGATTCTGGCTCTGACCTCTCAGACTGATTCTGGCTCTGACCTCTCAGTCTGATTCTGGCTCTGACCTCTCATACTGATTCTGGCTCTGACCTTTCAGACTGATTCTGGCTCTGACCTCTCAAACTGATTCTGGCTCTGACCTCTCAGACTGTTTCTGGCTCTGACCTCTCATACTGATTCTGGCTCTGACATCTCAGACTGATTCTGGCTCTGACCTCTCATACTGCTTCTGGCTCTGACCTCTCATACCGATTCTGGCTCTGACCTCTCAGACTGATTCTGGCTCTGACTTCTCATACTAATTCTAGCTCTGACCTCTCAGACTGAGTCTGGCTCTGACATCTCATACTGCTTCTGGCTCTGACCTCTCAGACTGATTCCGGCTCTGACCTCTCAGTCTGATACTGGCTCTGACCTCTCAGACTGATTCTGGCTCTGACCTCTCAGTCTGATTCTGGCTCTGACCTCTCATACTGATTCTGGCTCTGACCTCTCATACTGATTCTGGCTCTGACATCTCAGACTGATTCTGGCTCTGACCTCTCAGTCTGATTCTGGCTCTGACCTTTCATACTGCTTCTGGCTCTGACCTCTCAGACTGATTCCGGCTCTGACCTCTCAGACTGATTCTGGCTCTGAACTTTCAGTCTGTTTCTAGCTCTGACCTCTCACACTGATATTGGCTCTGACCTCTCAGACTGATTCTGGCTCTGACCTCTCAGTCTGATTCTGGCTCTGACCTCTCATACTGATTCTGGCTCTGACCTTTCAGACTGATTCTGGCTCTGACCTCTCATACTGATTCTGGCTCTGACCTCTCAGACTGATTCTGGCTCTGACTTCTCAGACTGATTCTGGCTCTGACCTCTCAGACCGATTCTGGCTCTGACCTCTCAGTCTGATTCTGGCTCTAACCTCTCATACTGATTCTGGCACTGATCTCTCATACTGATTCTGGCTCTGACCTCTCAGACTGATTCTGGCTCTGACCTCTCATACTGATTCTGGCTCTGACCTCTCATACTGATTCTGGCTCTGACCTCTCAGACTGATTCTGGCTCTGACCTCTCATACTGATTCTGGCTTTGACCTCTCATACTGATTCTGGCTCTGACCTCTCAGACCGATTCTGGCTCTGACCTCTCAGACTGATTCTGGCTCTGACCTCTCAGACCGATTCTGGCTCTGACCTCTCAGACTGATTCTGGCTCTGACCTCTCAGACCGATTCTGGCTCTGACCTCTCAGTCTGATTCTGGCTCTGACCTCTCAGACTGATTCTGGCTCTGACTTCTCAGACTGATTCTGGCTCTGACCTCTCACACTGATTCTGGCTCTGACCTCTCATACTGATTCTGGCTCTGACCTCTCAGACCGATTCTGGCTCTGACCTCTCATACTGATTCTGGCTCTGACCTCTCAGACTGATTCTGGCTCTGACCTCTCATACTGATTCTGGCTCTGACCTCTCAGACTGATTCTGGCTCTGACCTCTCAGACTGATTCTGGCTCTGACTTCTCACACTTATTCTGGCTCTGACCTCTCACACTGATTCTGGCTCTGACCTCTCACACTGATTCTGGCTCTGACCTCTCACACTGATTCTGGCTCTGACCTCTCACACTGATTCTGGCTCTGACCTCTCAGAGTGATTTTGGCTCTGACCTCTCATACTGATTCTGGCTCTGACCTCTCAGACTGATTCTGGCTCTGACCTTTCAGACTGATTTTGGCTCTGACCTCTCAGACTGATTCTGGCTCTGACCTCTCATACTAATTTTGGCTCTGACCTCTCATACTGATTCTGGCTCTGACATCTCAGACTAATTCTGGCTCTGACCTCTCAGTCTGATTCTGGCTCTGACCTTTCATACTGCTTCTGGCTCTGACCTCTCAGACTGATTCCGGCTCTGACCTCTCAGACTGATTCTGGCTCTGACCTTTCATACTGCTTCTAGCTCTGACCTCTCAGACTGATTCCGGCTCTGACCTCTCAGACTGATTCTGGCTCTGAACTTTCAGTCTGTTTCTAGCTCTGACCTCTCATACTGATATTGGCTCTGACCTCTCATACTGATTCTGGCTCTGACCTCTCATACTGATTCTGGCTCTGACCTCTCAGACTGATTCTGGCTCTGACATCTCAGACTGATTATGGCTCTGACCTCTCATACTGATTCTGGCTCTGACCTTTCAGACTGATTCTGGCTCTGACCTCTCAAACCGATTCTGGCTCTGACCTTTCAGACTGTTTCTGGCTCTGACTTCTCAGACTGATTCTGGCTCTGACCTCTCAGACCGATTCTGGCTCTGACCTCACAGTCTGATTCTGGCTCTGACCTCTCAGACTGATTCCGGCTCCGACCTCTCAGTCTGATTCTGGCTCTGACCTCTCAGACTGATTCTGGCTCTGACCTCTCAGTCTGATTCTGGCTCTGACCTCTCATACTGATTCTGGCTCTGACCTCTCACACTGATTCTGGCTCTGACCTCTCAGACTGATTTTGGCTCTGACCTCTCATACTGATTCTGGCTCTGACCTCTCATACCGATTCTGGCTCTGACCTCTCAGACTGATTCTGGCTCTGACGTTTCATACTAAATCTGGCTCTGACCTTTCAGACTGATTCCGGCTTTAACCTTTCAGACTGATTCTTGCTCTGATCTCTCATACTGATTCTGACTCTGATCTCTCATACTGATTCTGGCTCTGACCTCTCAGACTTATTCTGGCTGTGACCTCTCAGACTGATTCTGCCACTGAACTCTCAAACTAATTCTGGCTCTGACCTCTCAGTCTGATTCTGGCTCTGACCTCTCATACTGATTCTGGCTCTGACCTCTCATACTGATTCTGGCTCTGACCTCTCAGACTGATTCTGGCTCTGACTTCTCAGACTGATTCTGGCTCCGACCTCTCATACTGATTCTGGCTCTGACCTCTCAGACTGATTCTGGCTCTGACCTCTCATACTAATTCTGGCTCTGACCTCTTAGTCTGATTCTGGCTCTGACCTCTCATACTAATTCTGGCTCTGACCTCTCAGTCTGATTCTGGCTCTGACCTCTCACACTGATTCTGGCTCTGACCTCTCATACTGATTCTGGCTCTGACCTCTCACACTGATTCTGGCTCTGACCTCTAAGTCTGATTCTTGCTTTGACCTCTCATACTGATTCTCGCTCTGACCTCTCATACGGATTCCGGCTCTGACCTCTCACACTGATTCTGGCTCTGACCTTTCAGACTGATTCTGGCTCTGACCTCTCATACTGATTCTGGCTCTGACCTATCACAATGATTCTGGCTCTGACCGCTCAGTCTGATTCTGGCTCTGACCGCTCAGTCTGATTCTGGCTCTGACCTCTCACACTGATTCTGGCTCTTACCTCTCATACTGATTCTGGCTCTGACCTCTCACACTGATTCTGGCTCTGACCTCTCACACTGATTCTAGCTCTGACCTCTCATACTAATTCTGGCTCTGACCTCTCAGTCTGATTCTGGCTCTGACCTCTCATACTGATTCTTGCTCTGACCTCTCACACTGATTCTGGCTTTGACCTCTCAGTCTGATTCTGGCTCTGACCTCTCACACTGATTCTGGCTCTGACTTCTCAGTCTGATTCTGGCTCTGACTTCTCAGACTTATTCTGGCTTTGACCTCTCACACTGATTCTGGCTCTGACTTCTCAGACTGATTCTGGCTCTGATCTCTCATACTGATTCTGGCTCTGACCTCTCATACCGATTCTGGCTCTGACCTCTCATACCGATTCTGGCTCTGACCTCTCAGTCTGATTCTGGCTCTGACCTCTCATACTGATTCCGGCTCTGACCTCTCATACTGATTCTGGCTCTGACCTCTCATACTGATTCTGGCTCTGACCTCTCAGACTGATTATGGCTCTGACCTCTCATACCGATTCTGGCTCTGACCTCTCATACCGATTCTGGCTCTGAACTCTCAGTCTGATTCTGGCTCTGACCTCTCATACTGATTCCGGCTCTGACCTCTCATACTAATTCTGGCTCTGACCTCTTAGTCTGATTCTGGCTCTGACCTCTCATACTAATTCTGGCTCTGACCTCTCAGTCTGATTCTGGCTCTGACCTCTCACACTGATTCTGGCTCTGACCTCTCATTCTGATTCTGGCTCTGACCTCTCACACTGATTCTGGCTCTGACCTCTAAGTCTGATTCTTGCTTTGACCTCTCATACTGATTCTCGCTCTGACCTCTCATACGGATTCCGGCTCTGACCTCTCACACTGATTCTGGCTCTGACCTTTCAGACTGATTCTGGCTCTGACCTCTCATACTGATTCTGGCTCTGACCTATCACAATGATTCTGGCTCTGACCGCTCAGTCTGATTCTGGCTCTGACCGCTCAGTCTGATTCTGGCTCTGACCTCTCACACTGATTCTGGCTCTTACCTCTCATACTGATTCTGGCTCTGACCTCTCACACTGATTCTGGCTCTGACCTCTCACACTGATTCTATCTCTGACCTCTCATACTAATTCTGGCTCTGACCTCTCAGTCTGATTCTGGCTCTGACCTCTCATACTGATTCTTGCTCTGACCTCTCACACTGATTCTGGCTTTGACCTCTCAGTCTGATTCTGGCTCTGACCTCTCACACTGATTCTGGCTCTGACTTCTCAGTCTGATTCTGGCTCTGACTTCTCAGACTTATTCTGGCTTTGACCTCTCACACTGATTCTGGCTCTGACTTCTCAGACTGATTCTGGCTCTGATCTCTCATACTGATTCTGGCTCTGACCTCTCATACCGATTCTGGCTCTGACCTCTCATACTGATTCTGGCTCTGACCTCTCAGTCTGATTCTGGCTCTGACCTCTCATACTGATTCCGGCTCTGACCTCTCATACTGATTCTGGCTCTGACCTCTCATACTGATTCTGGCGCTGACCTCTCAGACTGATTCTGGCTCTGACCTCTCATACCGATTCTGGCTCTGACCTCTCATACCGATTCTGGCTCTGAACTCTCAGTCTGATTCTGGCTCTGACCTCTCATACTGATTCCGGCTCTGAACTCTCATACTGATTCTGGCTCTGAACTCTCAGTCTTATTCTGGCTCTGACCTCTCATAATGATTTTGGCTCTGACCTCTCATACTGCTTCTGGCTCTGACCTCTCATAATGATTCTGGCTCTGACCTCTCATACTGATTCTGGCTCTGACCTCTCATACTGATTCTGGCTCTGACCTCTCATACTGATTCCGGCTCTGACCTCTCATACTGATTCTGGCTCTGACCTCTCATACTGATTCTGGCTCTGACCTCTCAGACTGATTATGGCTCTGACCTCTCATACCGATTCTGGCTCTGACCTCTCATACCGATTCTGGCTCTGAACTCTCAGTCTGATTCTGGCTCTGACCTCTCATACTGATTCCGGCTCTGACCTCTCATACTAATTCTGGCTCTGACCTCTTAGTCTGATTCTGGCTCTGACCTCTCATACTAATTCTGGCTCTGACCTCTCAGTCTGATTCTGGCTCTGACCTCTCACACTGATTCTGGCTCTGACCTCTCATTCTGATTCTGGCTCTGACCTCTCACACTGATTCTGGCTCTGACCTCTAAGTCTGATTCTTGCTTTGACCTCTCATACTGATTCTCGCTCTGACCTCTCATACGGATTCCGGCTCTGACCTCTCACACTGATTCTGGCTCTGACCTTTCAGACTGATTCTGGCTCTGACCTCTCATACTGATTCTGGCTCTGACCTATCACAATGATTCTGGCTCTGACCGCTCAGTCTGATTCTGGCTCTGACCGCTCAGTCTGATTCTGGCTCTGACCTCTCACACTGATTCTGGCTCTTACCTCTCATACTGATTCTGGCTCTGACCTCTCACACTGATTCTGGCTCTGACCTCTCACACTGATTCTATCTCTGACCTCTCATACTAATTCTGGCTCTGACCTCTCAGTCTGATTCTGGCTCTGACCTCTCATACTGATTCTTGCTCTGACCTCTCACACTGATTCTGGCTTTGACCTCTCAGTCTGATTCTGGCTCTGACCTCTCACACTGATTCTGGCTCTGACTTCTCAGTCTGATTCTGGCTCTGACTTCTCAGACTTATTCTGGCTTTGACCTCTCACACTGATTCTGGCTCTGACTTCTCAGACTGATTCTGGCTCTGATCTCTCATACTGATTCTGGCTCTGACCTCTCATACCGATTCTGGCTCTGACCTCTCATACTGATTCTGGCTCTGACCTCTCAGTCTGATTCTGGCTCTGACCTCTCATACTGATTCCGGCTCTGACCTCTCATACTGATTCTGGCTCTGACCTCTCATACTGATTCTGGCTCTGACCTCTCATACTGATTCCGGCTCTGACCTCTCATACTGATTCTGGCTCTGACCTCTCATACTGATTCTGGCTCTGACCTCTCAGACTGATTATGGCTCTGACCTCTCATACCGATTCTGGCTCTGACCTCTCATACCGATTCTGGCTCTGAACTCTCAGTCTGATTCTGGCTCTGACCTCTCATACTGATTCCGGCTCTGACCTCTCATACTAATTCTGGCTCTGACCTCTTAGTCTGATTCTGGCTCTGACCTCTCATACTAATTCTGGCTCTGACCTCTCAGTCTGATTCTGGCTCTGACCTCTCACACTGATTCTGGCTCTGACCTCTCATTCTGATTCTGGCTCTGACCTCTCACACTGATTCTGGCTCTGACCTCTAAGTCTGATTCTTGCTTTGACCTCTCATACTGATTCTCGCTCTGACCTCTCATACGGATTCCGGCTCTGACCTCTCACACTGATTCTGGCTCTGACCTTTCAGACTGATTCTGGCTCTGACCTCTCATACTGATTCTGGCTCTGACCTATCACAATGATTCTGGCTCTGACCGCTCAGTCTGATTCTGGCTCTGACCGCTCAGTCTGATTCTGGCTCTGACCTCTCACACTGATTCTGGCTCTTACCTCTCATACTGATTCTGGCTCTGACCTCTCACACTGATTCTGGCTCTGACCTCTCACACTGATTCTATCTCTGACCTCTCATACTAATTCTGGCTCTGACCTCTCAGTCTGATTCTGGCTCTGACCTCTCATACTGATTCTTGCTCTGACCTCTCACACTGATTCTGGCTTTGACCTCTCAGTCTGATTCTGGCTCTGACCTCTCACACTGATTCTGGCTCTGACTTCTCAGTCTGATTCTGGCTCTGACTTCTCAGACTTATTCTGGCTTTGACCTCTCACACTGATTCTGGCTCTGACTTCTCAGACTGATTCTGGCTCTGATCTCTCATACTGATTCTGGCTCTGACCTCTCATACCGATTCTGGCTCTGACCTCTCATACTGATTCTGGCTCTGACCTCTCAGTCTGATTCTGGCTCTGACCTCTCATACTGATTCCGGCTCTGACCTCTCATACTGATTCTGGCTCTGACCTCTCATACTGATTCTGGCGCTGACCTCTCAGACTGATTCTGGCTCTGACCTCTCATACCGATTCTGGCTCTGACCTCTCATACCGATTCTGGCTCTGAACTCTCAGTCTGATTCTGGCTCTGACCTCTCATACTGATTCCGGCTCTGAACTCTCATACTGATTCTGGCTCTGAACTCTCAGTCTTATTCTGGCTCTGACCTCTCATAATGATTTTGGCTCTGACCTCTCATACTGCTTCTGGCTCTGACCTCTCATAATGATTCTGGCTCTGACCTCTCATACTGATTCTGGCTCTGACCTCTCATACTGATTCTGGCTCTGACCTCTCAGACTGATTCTGGCTCTGACTTCTAAGACTGATTCTGGCTACGACCTCTCATACTGATTCTGGCTCTGACCTCTCAGACTGATTCTGGCTCTGACCTCTCAGTCTGATTCTGGCTCTGACCTCTCATACTGATTCTGGCTCTGACCTCTCATTCTGATTTTGGCTCTGACCTCTCAGTCTGATTCTGGCTCTGACCTCTCATACTGATTCCGGCTCTGACCTCTCATACTGCTTCTGGCTCTGACCTCTCATACCGATTCTGGCTCTGACCTTTCAGACTGATTCTGGCTCTGACCTCTCAGACTGATTCTGGCTCTGACCTCTCATACTAAATTTGGCTCTGACCTCTCATACTGATTCTGGCTCTGACATCTCAGACTGATTCTGGCTCTGACCTCTCAGTCTGATTCTGGCTCTGACCTTTCATACTGCTTCTTGCTCTGACCTCTCAGACTGATTCCGGCTCTGACCTCTCAGGCTGATTCTGGCTCTGAACTTTCAGTCTGTTTCTAGCTCTGACCTCTCATACTGATATTGGTTCTGACCTTTCATACTGATTCTGGCTCTGACCTCTCATACTGATTCTGGCTCTGACCTCTCAGACTGATTCTGGCTCTGACCTCTCAGTCTGATTCTGGCTCTGACCTCTCATACTGATTCTGGCTCTGACCTTTCAGACTGATTCTGGCTCTGACCTCTTATACTAATTCTGGCTCTGACCTCTCAGACTGATTCTGGCTCTGACCTCTCAGACCGATTCTGGCTCTGACCTCTCAGTCTGATTCTGGCTCTGACCTCTCATACTGATTCTGGCACTGATCTCTCATACTGATTCTGGCTCTGACCTCTCAGTCTGATTCTGGCTCTGACCTTTTATACTGCTTCTGGCTCTGACCTCTCAGACTGATTCTGGCTCTGAACTTTCAGTCTGTTTCTAGCTCTGACCTCTCATACTGATTCTGGCTCTGACCTTTCATACTGATTCTGGCTCTGACCTCTCAGACTGATTCTGGCTCTGACCTCTCAGTCTGATTCTGGCTCTGACCTCTAATACTGATTCTGGCTCTGACCTTTCAGACTGATTCTGGCTCTGACCTCTCAAACTGATTCTGGCTCTGACCTCTCAGACTGTTTCTGGCTCTGACTTCTTAGACTGATTCTGGCTCTGACCTCTCAGACCGATTCTGGCTCTGACCTCTCAGTCTGATTCTGGCTCTGACCTCTCATACTGATTCTGGCACTGATCTCTCATACTGATTCTGGCTCTGACTTCTCAGACTGATTCTGGCTCCGACCTCTCATACTGATTCTGGCTCTGACCTCTCAGACCGATTCTGGCTCTGACCTCTCAGTCTGATTCTGGCTCTGACCTCTCATACTGATTCTGGCACTTATCTCTAATACTGACTCTGGCTCTGACCTCTCAGACTGATTCTGGCTCTGACCTCTCATACTGATTCTGGCTCTGACCTCTCATACTGATTCTGGCTCTGACCTCTCACACTGATTCTGGCTCTGACCTCTCATACTGATTCTGTCTTTGACCTCTCATACTAATTCTGGCTCTGACCTCTCAGACTGATTCCGGCTCTGACCTCTTAGTCTAATTCCGGCTCTGACCTCTCAGACTGATTCTGGCTCTGACCTCTCAGTCTGATTCTGGCTCTGAACTCTCATACTGATTCTGGCTCTGACCTCTCACACTGATTCTGGCTCTGACCTCTCACACTGATTCTGGCTCTGACCTCTCATACTGATTCTGGCTCTGACCTTTTACACTGATTCTTCCTCTGACTTCTCAGACTGATTCTGGCTCCGACCTCTCATACTAATTCTGGCACTGATCTCTCAGACTGATTCAGGCTCTGACCTCTCAGACTGATTCTGGCTCTGACCTCTCAGACTGATTCTGGCTCTGACCTCTCATACTGATTCTGGCTCTGACCTCTCAGTCTGATTCTGGCTCTGACCTCTCACACTGATTCTGGCTCTGACCTCTCATACTGATTCTGCCTCTGACCTCTCAGACTGATTCTGGCTCTGACTTCTCAGACTGATTCTGGCTCCGACCTCTCATACTGATTCTGGCTCTGACCCCTCAGACTGATTCTGGCTCTGACCTCTCATACTAATTCTGGCTCTGACCTCTTAGTCTGATTCTGGCTCTGACCTCTCATACTAATTCTGGCTCTGACCTCTCAGTCTGATTCTGGCTCTGACCTTTCACACTGATTCTGGCTCTGACCTCTCATTCTGATTCTGGCTCTGACCTTTCACACTGATTCTGGCTCTGACCTCTCAGTCTGATTCTGGCTTTGACCTCTCATACTGATTCTGGCTCTGACCTCTTATACGGATTCCGGCTCTGACCTCTCACACTGATTCTGGCTCTGACCTTTCAGACTGATTCTGGCTCTGACCTCTGATACTGATTCTGGCTCTGACCTCTCACAATGATTCTGGCTCTGACCGCTCAGTCTGATTCTGACTCTGACCGCTCAGTCTGATTCTGGCTCTGACCTCTCACACTGATTCTGGCTCTTACCTCTCATACTGATTCTGGCTCTGACCTCTCACACTGATTCTGGCTTTGACCTCTCACACTGATTCTGGCTCTGACCTCTCATACTAATTCTAGCTGTGACCTCTCAGTCTGATTCTGGCTCTGACCTCTCATACTGATTCTTGCTCTGACCTCTCACACTGATTCTGGCTTTGACCTCTCAGTCTGATTCTGGCTCTGACCTCTCACACTGATTCTGGCTCTGACTTCTCAGTCTGATTCTGGCTCTGACTTCTCAGACTGATTCTGGCTCTGACCTCTCACACTGATTCTGGCTCTGACCTCTCATACTGATTCTGGCTCTAATCTCTCATACTGATTCTGGCTCTGACCTCTCATACCGATTCTGGCTCTGACCTCTCATACTGATTCTGGCTCTGACCTCTCAGTCTGATTCTGGCTCTGACCTCTCATACTGATTCCGGCTCTGACCTCTCATACTGATTCTGGCTCTGACCTCTCATACTGATTCTGGCGCTGAACTCTCAGACTGATTCTGGCTCTGACCTCTCAGACTAATTCTGGCTCTGACCTCTCATACTGATTCTGGCACTGATCTCTCAGTCTGATTCTGGCTCTGACCTCTCATACTGATTCTGGCTCTGACCTCTCACACTGATTCTGGCTCTGACCTCTCACACTGATTCTGGCTTTGACCTCTCAGTCTGATTCTGGCTCTGACCTCTCACACTGATTCCGGCTCTGACTTCTCAGTCTGATTCTGGCTCTGACTTCTTAGACTGATTCTGGCTCTGACCTCTCACACTGATTCTGGCTCTGACCTCTCATACTGATTCTGGCTCTGATCTCTCATACTGATTCTGGCTCTGACCTCTCATACCGATTCTGGCTCTGACCTCTCATACCGATTCTGGCTCTGACCTCTCAGTCTGATTCTGGCTCTGACCTCTCATACTGATTCCGGCTCTGACCTCTCATACTGATTCTGGCTCTGACCTCTCATACTGATTCTGGCGCTGACCTCTCAGACTGATTCTGGCTCTGACCTCTCATACTGATACTGGCACTGATCTCTCAGTCTGATTCTGGCTCTGACCTCTCATACTGATTCTGGCTCTGACCTCTCAGACTGATTCTGGCTCTGACCTCTCATACTGCTTCAGGCTCTGACCTCTCATATCGATTCTGGCTCTGACCTCTCAGACTGATTCTGGCTCTGACCTCTCATACTAATTCTAGCTCTGACCTCTCAGACTGAGTCTGGCTCTGACATCTCATACTGCTTCTGGCTCTGACCTCTCAGACTGATTCCGGCTCTGACCTCTCAGTCTGATTCTGGCTCTGACCTCTCAGACTGATTCTGGCTCTGACCTCTCAGTCTGATTCTGGCTCTGAACTCTCATACTGATTCCGGCTCTGACCTCTCATTCTGATTTTGGCTCTGACCTCTCAGTCTGATTCTGGCTCTGACCTCTCATACTGATTCCGGCTCTGACCTCTCATACTGCTTCTGGCTCTGACCTCTCATACCGATTCTGGCTCTGACCTTTCAGACTGATTCTGGCTCTGACCTCTCAGACTGATTCTGGCTCTGACCTCTCATACTAATTTTGGCTCTGACCTCTCATACTGATTCTGGCTCTGACATCTCAGACTGATTCTGGCTCTGACCTCTCAGTCTGATTCTGGCTCTGACCTTTCATACTGCTTCTTGCTCTGACCTCTCAGACTGATTCCGGCTCTCACCTCTCAGACTGATTCTGGCTCTGAACTTTCAGTCTGTTTCTAGCTCTGACCTCTCATACTGATATTGGTTCTGACCTTTCATACTGATTCTGGCTCTGACCTCTCATACTGATTCTGGCTCTAACCTCTCAGACTGATTCTGGCTCTGACCTCTCAGTCTGATTCTGGCTGTGAACTTTCAGACTGATTCTGGCTCTGACCTCTCATACTGATTCTGGCTCTGACCTCTCAGACCGATTCTGGCTCTGACCTCTCAGACCGATTCTGGCTCTGACCTCTCAGTCTGATTCTGGCTCTGACCTCTCATACTGATTCTGGCACTGATCTCTCATACTGATTCTGGCTCTGACCTCTCAGACTGATTCTGGCTCTGACCTTTTATACTGCTTCTGGCTCTGACCTCTCAGACTGATTCCGGCTCTGACCTCTCAGACTGATTCTAGCTCTGAACTTTCAGTCTGTTTCTAGCTCTGACCTCTCATACTGATTCTGGCTCTGACCTCTCATACTGATTCTGGCTCTGACCTCTCAGACTGATTCTGGCTCTGACCTCTCAGACTGATTCTGGCTCTGACCTCTCATACTGATTCTGGCTCTGACCTTTCAGACTGATTCTGGCTCTGACCTCTCAAACTGTTTCTGGCTCTGACCTCTCAGACTGTTTCTGGATCTGACTTCTCAGACTGATTCTGGCTCTGACCTCTCAGACCGATTCTGGCTCTGACCTCTCATACTGATTCTGGGTCTGACCTCTCATACTGATTCTGGCTCTGACCTCTCACAATGATTCTGGCTCTGACCTCTCATACTGATTCTGGCTTTGACCTCTCATACTGATTCTGGCTCTGACCTCTCAGACTGATTCCGGCTCTGACCTCTCAGTCTGATTCCGGCTCTGACCTCTCAGACTGATTCTGGCTCTGACCTCTCAGTCTGATTCTGGCTCTGACCTCTCACACTGATTCTGACTCTGACTTCTCAGACTGATTCTGGCTCCGACCTCTCATACTAATTCTGGCACTGATCTCTCAGACTGATTCTGGCTCTGACCTCTCATACGGATTCTGGCTCTGACCTCTCACACTGATTCTTCCTCTGACTTCTCAGACTGATTCTGGCTCCGACCTCTCATACTAATTCTGGCACTGATCTCTCAGACTGATTCTGGCTCTGACCTCTCATACTGATTCTGGCTCTGACCTCTCAGTCTGATTCTGGCTCTGACCTCTCACACTGATTCTGGCTCTGACCTCTCATACTGATTCTGCCTCTGACCTCTCAGACTGACTCTGGCTCTGACTTCTCAGACTGATTCTGGCTCCGACCTCTCATACTGATTCTGGCTCTGACCCCTCAGACTGATTCTGGCTCTGACCTCTCATACTAATTCTGGCTCTGACCTCTTAGTCTGATTCTGGCTCTGACCTCTCATACTAATTCTGGCTCTGACCTCTCAGTCTGATTCTGGCTCTGACCTTTCACACTGATTCCGGCTCTGACCTCTCATACTGATTCTGTCTCTGACCTCTCATACTGATTCTGGCTCTGACCTCTCATACGGATTCCGGCTCTGACCTCTCACACTGATTCTGGCTCTGACTTTTCAGACTGATTCTGGCTCTGACCTCTGATACTGATTCTGGCTCTGACCTCTCACAATGATTCTGGCTCTGACCGCTCAGTCTGATTCTGGCTCTGACCTCTCACACTGATTCTGGCTCTTACCTCTCATACTGATTCTAGCTGTGACCTCTCAGTCTGATTCTGGCTCTGACCTTTCACACTGATTCTGGCTCTGACCTCTCATACTGATTCTGGCTCTGACCTCTCACACTGATTCTGGCTCTGACCTCTCAGTCTGATTCTGGCTTTGACCTCTCATACTGATTCTGGCTCTGACCTCTCATACGGATTCCGGCTCTGACCTCTCACACTGATTCTGGCTCTGACCTCTCATACTGATTCTTGCTCTGACCTCTCACACTGATTCTGGCTTTGACCTCTCACACTGATTCTGGCTCTGACTTCTCAGTCTGATTCTGGCTCTGACTTCTCAGACTGATTCTGGCTCTGACCTCTCACACTGATTCTGGCTCTGACCTCTCATACTGATTCTGGCTCTAATCTCTCATACTGATTCTGGCACTGATCTCTCATACTGATTCTGGCTCTGACCTCTCATACGGATTCCGGCTCTGACCTCTCACACTGATTCTGGCTCTGACTTTTCAGACTGATTCTGGCTCTGACCTCTGATACTGATTCTGGCTCTGACCTCTCACAATGATTCTGGCTCTGACCGCTCAGTCTGATTCTGGCTCTGACCTCTCACACTGATTCTGGCTCTTACCTCTCATACTGATTCTAGCTGTGACCTCTCAGTCTGATTCTGGCTCTGACCTTTCACACTGATTCTGGCTCTGACCTCTCATACTGATTCTGGCTCTGACCTCTCACACTGATTCTGGCTCTGACCTCTCAGTCTGATTCTGGCTTTGACCTCTCATACTGATTCTGGCTCTGACCTCTCATACGGATTCTGGCTCTGACCTCTCATACCGATTCTGGCTCTGACCTCTCAGGCTGATTCTGGCTCTGACCTCTCAGTCTGATTCCGGCTCTGACCTCTCATACTGATTCCGGCTCTGACCTCTCATACTGATTCTGGCTCTGACCTCTCAGACTGATTCTGGCTCTGACCTCTCAGACTGATTCTGGCACTGATCTCTCAGTCTGATTCTGGCTCTGACCTCTCATACTGATTCTGGCTCTGACCTCTCAGACTGATTCTGGCTCTGACCTCTCATACTGCTTCTGGCTCTGACCTCTCATATCGATTCTGGCTCTGACCTCTCAGACTGATTCTGGCTATGACCTCTCATACTAATTCTAGCTCTGACCTCTCAGACTGAGTCTGGCTCTGACATCTCATACTGCTTCTGGCTCTGACCTCTCAGACTGATTCCGGCTCTGACCTCTCAGTCTGATTCTGGCTCTGACCTCTCAGACTGATTCTGGCTCTGACCTCTCAGTCTGATTCTGGCTCTGACCTCTCACACTGATTCTGGCTCTGACCTCTCATTCTGATTTTGGCTCTGACCTCTCAGTCTGATTCTGGCTCTGACCTTATACTGATTCCGGCTCTGACCTCTCATACTGCTTCTGGCTCTGACCTCTCATACCGATTCTGGCTCTGACCTTTCAGACTGATTCTGGCTCTGACCTCTCAGACTGATTCTGGCTCTGACCTCTCAAACTAATTTTGGCTCTGACCTCTCATACTGATTCTGGCTCTGACATCTCAGACTGATTCTGGCTCTGACCTCTCAGTCTGATTCTGGCTCTGACCTTTCATACTGCTTCTGGCTCTGACCTCTCAGACTGATTCCGGCACTGACCTCTCAGACTGATTCTGGCTCTGAACTTTCAGTCTGTTTCTAGCTCTGACCTCTCATACTGATATTGGTTCTGACCTTTCATACTGATTCTGGCTCTGACCTCTCATACTGATTCTGGCTCTGACATCTCAGACTGATTCTGGCTCTGACCTCTCAGTCTGATTCTGGCTCTGACCTTTCATACTGCTTCTGGCTCTGACCTCTCAGATTGATTCCAGCTCTGACCTCTCAGACTGATTCTGGCTCTGAACTTTCAGTCTGTTTCTAGCTCTGACCTCTCATACTGATATTGGTTCTGACCTTTCATACTGATTCTGGATCTGACCTCTCATACTGATTCTGGCTCTGACCTCTCAGACTGATTCTGGCTCTGACCTCTCAGACTGATTCTGGCTCTGACCTCTCATACTGATTCTGGCTCTGACCTTTCAGACTGATTCTGGCTCTGACCTTTCATACTGATTCTGGCTCTGACCTTTCATACTGATTCTGGCTCTGACCTCTCAGACTGATTCTGGCACTGATCTCTCATACTGATTCTGGCTCTGACCTCTCAGACTGATTCTGGCTCTGACCTCTCAGTCTGATTCTGGCTCTGACCTTTTATACTGCTTCTGGCTCTGACCTCTCAGACTGATTCCGGCTCTGACCTCTCAAACTGATTCTGGCTCTGACCTCTCAGACTGTTTCTGGCTCTGACTTCTCAGACTGATTCTGGCTCTGACCTCTCAGACCGATTCTGGCTCTGACCTCTCAGTCTGATTCTGGCTCTGACCTCTCATACTGATTCTGGCACTGATCTCTCATACTGATTCTGGCTCTGACCTCTCAGACTGATTCTGGCTCTGACCTCTCATACTGATTCTGGCTCTGACCTCTCATACTGATTCTGGCTCTGACCTCTCACACTGATTCTGGCTCTGACCTCTCACACTGATTCTGGCTCTGACCTCTCAAACTGATTCTGGCTTTGACCTCTCATACTGATTCTGGCTCTGACCTCTCAGACTGATTCCGGCTCTGACCTCTCAGTCTGATTCCGCCTCTGACCTCTCAGACTGATTCTGGCTCTGACCTCTCAGTCTGATTCTGGCTCTGACCTCTCAGTCTGATTCTGGCTCTGACCTCTCAGTCTGATTCTGGCTCTGACCTCTCACACTGATTCTGGCTCTGACCTCTCATACTGATTCTGGCTCTGACCTCTCACACTGATTCTTCCTCTGACTTCTCAGACTGATTCTGGCTCCGACCTCTCATACTAATTCTGGCACTGATCTCTCAGACTGATTCTGGCTCTGACCTCTCAGACTGATTCTGGCTCTGACCTCTCAGACTGATTCTGGCTCTGACCTCTCATACTGATTCTGGCTCTGACCTCTCATACTGATTCTGGCTCTGACCTCTCAGTCTGATTCTGGCTCTGACCTCTCACACTGATTCTGGCTCTGACCTCTCACACTGATTCTGCCTCTGACCTCTCAGACTGATTCTGGCTCTGACTTCTCAGACTGATTCTGGCTCCGACCTCTCATACTGATTCTGGCTCTGACCCCTCAGACTGATTCTGGCTCTGACCTCTCATACTAATTCTGGCTCTGACCTCTTAGTCTGATTCTGGCTCTGACCTCTCATACTAATTCTGGCTCTGACCTCTCAGTCTGATTCTGGCTCTGACCTTTCACACTGATTCTGGCTCTGACCTCTCATATTGATTCTGGCTCTGACCTCTCACACTGATTCTGGCTCTGACCTCTCAGTCTGATTCTGGCTTTGACTTCTCATACTGATTCTGGCTCTGACCTCTCATACGGATTCCGGCTTTGACCTCTCACACTGATTCTGGCTCTGACCTTTCAGACTGATTCTGGCTCTGACCTCTGATACTGATTTTGGCTCTAAACTCTCACAATGATTCTGTCTCTGACCGCTCAGTCTGATTCTGGCTCTGACCGCTCAGTCTGATTCTGGCTCTGACCTCTCACACTGATTCTGGCTCTGACCTCTCACACTGATTCTGGCTCTTACCTCTCATACTGATTCTGGCTCTGACCTCTCACACTGATTCTGGCTCTGACCTCTCACACTGATTCTGGCTCTGACCTCTCATACTAATTCTAGCTGTGACCTCTCACTCTGATTCTGGCTCTGACCTCTCATACTGATTCTTGCTCTGACCTCTCACACTGATTCTGGCTTTGACCTCTCAGTCTGATTCTGGATCTGACCTCTCACACTGATTCTGGCTCTGACTTCTCAGTCTGATTCTGGCTCTGACTTCTCAGACTGATTCTGGCTCTGATCTCTCACACTGATTCTGGCTCTGATCTCTCACACTGATTCTGGCTCTGACCTCTCATACTGATTCTGGCTCTAATCTCTCATACTGATTCTGGCTCTGACCTCTCATACCGATTCTGGCTCTGACCTCTCATACTGATTCTGGCTCTGACCTCTCAGTCTGATTCTGGCTCTGACCTCTCAGTCTGATTCCGGCTCTGACCTCTCATACTGATTCTGGCTCTGACCTCTCATACTGATTCTGGCGCTGACCTCTCAGACTAATTCTGGCGCTGACCTCTCAGACTGATTCTGGCTCTGACCTCTCAGACTGATTCTGGCTCTGACCTCTCATACTGCTTCTGGCTCTGACCTCTCATATCGATTCTGGCTCTGACCACTCAGACTGATTCTGGCTCTGACCTCTCATACTAATTCTCGCTCTGACCTCTCAGACTGAGTCTGGCTCTGACATCTCATACTGCTTCCGGCTCTGACCTCTCAGACTGATTCCGGCTCTGACCTCTCAGTCTGATTCTGGCTCCGACCTCTCAGACTGATTCTGGCTCCGACCTCTCAGACTGATTCTGGCTCTGACCTCTCAGACTGATTCTGGCTCTGACCTCTCATTCTGATTCTGGCTCTGACCTCTCATACTGATTCCGGCTCTGACCTCTCATACTGCTTCTGGCTCTGACCTCTCATACCGATTCTGGCTCTGACATCTCAGACTGATTCTGGCTCTGACCTCTCAGTCTGATTCTGGCTCTGACCTTTCATACTGCTTCTGGCTCTGACCTCTCACACTGATTCTGGCTCTGATCTCTCATACTGATTTTGGCTCTGACCTCTCATACTGATTCTGGCTCTGACCTCTCATACCGATTCTGGCTCTGACCTCTCAGACTGATTCTGGCTCTGACGTTTCATACTAAATCTGGCTCTGACCTTTCAGACTGATTCCGGCTTTAACCTTTCAGACTGATTCTTGCTCTGATCTCTCATACTGATTCTGACTTTGATCTCTCATACTGATTCTGGCTCTGACCTCTCATACTGATTCTGTCTCTGACCTCTCGTACTGATTCCAATTCTGACCTTTCATACTGCTTCTGGCTCTGACTTCTCATACCGGTTCTGGCTCTGACCTCTCAGACTGATTCTGGCTGTGACCTCTCAGACTGATTCTGCCACTGACCTCTCAAACTAATTCTGGCTCTGACCTCTCAGTCTGATTCTGGCTCTGACCTCTCATACTGATTCTGGCTCTGACCTCTCATACTGATTCTGGCTCTGACCTCTCAGACTGATTCTGGCTCTGACGTCTAATACTACTTCTGGCTCTGAACTCTCAGACCGATTCTGGCTCTGACCTCTCATACTGATTCTGGCTCTGACCTCTCACACTGATTCTGGCTCTGACCTCTCAAACTGATTCTGCCTCTGACTTCTCAGACTGATTCTGGCTCCGACCTCTCATACTGATTCTGGCTCCGACCTCTCATACTGATTCTGGCACTGATCTCTCATACTGATTCTGGCTCTGACCTCTCACACTGATTCTTGCTCTGACCTCTCACACTGATTCTGGCTCTGACCTCTCAGTCTGATTCTGGCTCTGACCTCTCAGACTGATTCTGGCTCTGACCTCTCATACTGATTCTGGCTATGACCTCTCACACTGATTATGGCTCTGACCTCTCATACTGATTCTGGCACTGATCTCTCATACTGATTCTGGCTCTGACCTCTCACACTGATTCTTGCTCTAACCTCTCACACTGATTCTGGCTCTGACCTCTCAGTCTGATTCTGGCTCTGACCTCTCAGACTGATTCTGGCTCTGACCTCTCATACTGATTCTGGCTATGACCTCTCACACTGATTATGGCTCTGACCTCTCAGTCTGATTCTGGCTCTGACCTCTCACACTGATTCTGGCTCTGACCTCTCAGTCTGATTCTGGCTCTGACCTCTCACACTGATTCTGGCTCTGATCTCTCAGTCTGATTCTGGCTCTGACCTCTCACACTGATTCTGGCTCTGACCTCTGAGACAGATTCTGGCTCTGACCTCTCATACTAATTCTGGCTCTGACCTCTCAGACTGATTCTGGCTCTGACCTCTCAGTCTGATTCTGGCTCTGACCTCTCACACTTATTCTGGCTCTGACCTCTCAGTCTGATTCTGGCTCTGACCTCTCAGTCTGATTCTGGCTCTGACCTCTCACACTGATTCTGGCTCTGACCTCTGAGACAGATTCTGGCTCTGACCTCTCATACTAATTCTGGCTCTGACCTCTCAGACTGATTCTGGCTCTGACTTCTGAGACTGATTCTGGCTCCGACCTCTCATACTGATTCGGGCACTGATATACTGATTCTGGCTCTGACCTCTCATACCAATTCTGGCTCTAACCTCTCAGACTGATTCTGGCTCTGACCTCTCAGTCTGATTCTGGCTGTGACCTCTCAGACTGATTCTGGCTCTGACCTCTCAGACTGATTCTGGCTCTGACCTCTCAGACTGATTCTGGCTCTGACCTCTCATAGTGATTCTGGCTCTGACCTCTCATACTGATTCTGGCTCTGACCTCTCAGTCTGATTCCGGCTCTGACCTCTCAGTCTGATTCCGGCTCTGACCTCTCAGTCTGAATCCAGGCTCTGACCTCTCATACTGCTTCTGGCTCTGACCTCTCATACTGCTTCTGGCTCTGACCTCTCAGACTGATTCCGGCTCTGACCTCTCAGACTGATTCCGGCTCTGACCTCTCAGACTGATTCTGGCTCTGAATTCTCAGACTGATTCTGGCTCTGACCTCTCATACTGATTCCGGCTCTGACCTCTCATACTAATTCTGGCACTGATCTCTCAGACTGATTCCGGCTCTGACCTTTCATACTGCTTCTGGTTCTGTCCTCTCATACTGATTCTTGCTCTGACCTCTCAGACTGATTCTGGCTCTGACCTCTCATACTGATTCTGGCTCTGACCTCTCAGTCTGATTCCGGCTCTGACCTCTCAGTCTGATTCCGGGCTCTGACCTCTCATACTGATTCTGGCTCTGACCTCTCATACTGCTTCTGGCTCTGACCTCTCATACCGATTCTGGCTCTGACCTCTCAGACTGATTCTGGCTCGGACCTCTCATACTAATTCTAACTCTGACCTCTCAGACTGATTCTGGTTCTGACATCTTATACTGCTTCTGGCTCTGACCTCTCAGACTGATTCCGGCTCTGACCTCTCAGTCTGATTCTGGCATTGATCTCTCATACTGATTCTGGCTCTGACCTCTCATACTGATTCTGGCTTTGACCTCTCATACTGATTCTGGCTCTGACCTCTCACACTGATTCTGGCTCTGACCTCTCATACTGATTCTGGCTCTGACCTCTCACACTGATTCTGGCTCTGACCTCTCACACTGATTCTGGCTCTGACCTCTCATACTGATTCTTGCTCTGACCTCTCACACTGATTCTGGCTCTGACCTCTCAGACTGATTCTGGCTCTGACCTCTCATACTGATTCTTGCTCTGACCTCTCACACTGATTCTGGCTCTGACCTCTGAGACTGATTCTGGCTCTGACCTCTGAGAATGATTCTGGCTCTGACCTCTCATACTAATTCTGGCTCTGACCTCTCAGTCTGATTCTGCCTCTGACCTCTCATAATGATTCTGGCTCTGACCTCTCATACTGATTCTGGCTCTGACCTCTCATACTGATTCTGGCTCTGACCTCTCATACTGATTCTGGCACTGATCTCTCATTCTGATTCTGGCTCTGACCTCTCACACTGATTCTGGCTCTGACCTCTCACACTGATTCTGGCTCTGACCTCTCACACTGATTCTGGCTCTGACCTCTCACACTGATTCTGGCTCTGATCTCTCATACTGATTCTGGCTCTGACCTCTCACACTGATTCTGGCTCTGACCTCTCAGTCTGATTCTGGCTCTGACCTCTCAGTCTGATTCTGGCTCTGACCTCTCATACTGATTCTTGCTCTGACCTCTCACACTGATTCTGGCTCTGACCTCGGAGACTGATTCTGGCTCTGACCTCTCAGACTGATTCTGGCTCTGACCTCTCATACTAATTCTGGCTCTGACCTCTCAGTCTGATTCTGCCTCTGACCTCTCATACTGATTCTGGCTCTGACCTCTCATACTGATTCTGGCTCTGACCTCTCATACTGATTCTGGCTCTGACCTCTCATACTGATTCTGGCTCTGACCTCTCACACTGATTCTGGCTCTGACCTCTCATACTGATTCTGTCTCTGACCTCTCATACTGATTCTGTCTCTGATCTCTCAGACTGATTCTGGCTCTGACCTCTCAGACTGATTCTCGCTCTGACCTCTCATACTGATTCCAGTTCTGACCTTTCATACTGCTTCTGGCTCTGACCTCTCATACCGATTCTGGCTCTGACCTCTCAGACTGATTCTGGCTCTGACCTCTCATACTAATTCTGGCTCTGACCTCTCAGTCTGATTCTGGCTCTGACCTCTCATACTGATTCCGGCTCTGACCTCTCATACTGATTCTGGCTCTGAACTCTCAGTCTTATTCTGGCTCTGACCTCTCATAATGATTTTGGCTCTGACCTCTCATACTGCTTCTGGCTCTGACCTCTCATAATGATTCTGGCTCTGACCTCTCATACTGATTCTGGCTCTGACCTCTCATACTGATTCTGGCTCTGACCTCTCAGACTGATTCTGGCTCTGACTTCTAAGACTGATTCTGGCTACGACCTCTCATACTGATTCTGGCTCTGACCTCTCAGACTGATTCTGGCTCTGACCTCTCAGTCTGATTCTGGCTCTGACCTCTCATACTGATTCTGGCTCTGACCTCTCATTCTGATTTTGGCTCTGACCTCTCAGTCTGATTCTGGCTCTGACCTCTCATACTGATTCCGGCTCTGACCTCTCATACTGCTTCTGGCTCTGACCTCTCATACCAATTCTGGCTCTGACCTTTCAGACTGATTCTGGCTCTGACCTCTCAGACTGATTCTGGCTCTGACCTCTCATACTAATTTTGACTCTGACCTCTCATACTGATTCTGGCTCTGACATCTCAGACTGATTCTGGCTCTGACCTCTCAGTCTGATTCTGGCTCTGACCTTTCATACTGCTTCTTGCTCTGACCTCTCAGACTGATTCCGGCTCTGACCTCTCAGGCTGATTCTGGCTCTGAACTTTCAGTCTGTTTCTAGCTCTGACCTCTCATACTGATATTGGTTCTGACCTTTCATACTGATTCTGGCTCTGACCTCTCATACTGATTCTGGCTCTGACCTCTCAGACTGATTCTGGCTCTGACCTCTCAGTCTGATTCTGGCTCTGACCTCTCATACTGATTCTGGCTCTGACCTTTCAGACTGATTCTGGCTCTGACCTCTTATACTAATTCTGGCTCTGACCTCTCAGACTGATTCTGGCTCTGACCTCTCAGACCGATTCTGGCTCTGACCTCTCAGTCTGATTCTGGCTCTGACCTCTCATACTGATTCTGGCACTGATCTCTCATACTGATTCTGGCTCTGACCTCTCAGTCTGATTCTGGCTCTGACCTTTTATACTGCTTCTGGCTCTGACCTCTCAGACTGATTCTGGCTCTGAACTTTCAGTCTGTTTCTAGCTCTGACCTCTCATACTGATTCTGGCTCTGACCTTTCATACTGATTCTGGCTCTGACCTCTCAGACTGATTCTGGCTCTGACCTCTCAGTCTGATTCTGGCTCTGACCTCTCAGTCTGATTCTGGCTCTGACCTCTAATACTGATTCTGGCTCTGACCTTTCAGACTGATTCTGGCTCTGACCTCTCAAACTGATTCTGGCTCTGACCTCTCAGACTGTTTCTGGCTCTGACTTCTTAGACTGATTCTGGCTCTGACCTCTCAGACCGATTCTGGCTCTGACCTCTCAGTCTGATTCTGGCTCTGACCTCTCATACTGATTCTGGCACTGATCTCTCATACTGATTCTGGCTCTGACTTCTCAGACTGATTCTGGCTCCGACCTCTCATACTGATTCTGGCTCTGACCTCTCAGACCGATTCTGGCTCTGACCTCTCAGTCTGATTCTGGCTCTGACCTCTCATACTGATTCTGGCACTGATCTCTCATACTGACTCTGGCTCTGACCTCTCAGACTGATTCTGGCTCTGACCTCTCATACTGATTCTGGCTCTGACCTCTCATACTGATTCTGGCTCTGACCTCTCACACTGATTCTGGCTCTGACCTCTCATACTGATTCTGGCTTTGACCTCTCATACTAATTCTGGCTCTGACCTCTCAGACTGATTCCGGCTCTGACCTCTTAGTCTAATTCCGGCTCTGACCTCTCAGACTGATTCTGGCTCTGACCTCTCTGTCTGATTCTGGCTCTGAACTCTCATACTGATTCTGGCTCTGACCTCTCACACTGATTCTGGCTCTGACCTCTCAGACTGATTCTGGCTCTGACCTCTCATACTGATTCTGGCTCTGACCTTTTACACTGATTCTTCCTCTGACTTCTCAGACTGATTCTGGCTCCGACCTCTCATACTAATTCTGGCACTGATCTCTCAGACTGATTCTGGCTCTGACCTCTCAGACTGATTCTGGCTCTGACCTCTCAGACTGATTCTGGCTCTGACCTCTCATACTGATTCTGGCTCTGACCTCTCAGTCTTATTCTGGCTCTGACCTCTCACACTGATTCTGGCTCTGACCTCTCATACTGATTCTGCCTCTGACCTCTCAGACTGATTCTGGCTCTGACTTCTCAGACTGATTCTGGCTCCGACCTCTCATACTGATTCTGGCTCTGACCCCTCAGACTGATTCTGGCTCTGACCTCTCATACTAATTCTGGCTCTGACCTCTTAGTCTGATTCTGGCTCTGACCTCTCATACTAATTCTGGCTCTGACCTCTCAGTCTGATTCTGGCTCTGACCTTTCACACTGATTCTGGCTCTGACCTCTCATTCTGATTCTGGCTCTGACCTTTAACACTGATTCTGGCTCTGACCTCTCAGTCTGATTCTGGCTTTGACCTCTCATACTGATTCTGGCTCTGACCTCTCATACGGATTCCGGCTCTGACCTCTCACACTGATTCTGGCTCTGACCTTTCAGACTGATTCTGGCTCTGACCTCTGATACTGATTCTGGCTCTGACCTCTCACAATGATTCTGGCTCTGACCGCTCAGTCTGATTCTGACTCTGACCGCTCAGTCTGATTCTGGCTCTGACCTCTCACACTGATTCTGGCTCTTACCTCTCATACTGATTCTGGCTCTGACCTCTCACACTGATTCTGGCTCTGACCTCTCACACTGATTCTGGCTCTGACCTCTCATACTAATTCTAGCTGTGACCTCTCAGTCTGATTCTGGCTCTGACCTCTCATACTGATTCTTGCTCTGACCTCTCACACTGATTCTGGCTTTGACCTCTCAGTCTGATTCTGGCTCTGACCTCTCACACTGATTCTGGCTCTGACTTCTCAGTCTGATTCTGGCTCTGACTTCTCAGACTGATTCTGGCTCTGACCTCTCACACTGATTCTGGCTCTGACCTCTCATACTGATTCTGGCTCTAATCTCTCATACTGATTCTGGCTCTGACCTCTCATACCGATTCTGGCTCTGACCTCTCATACTGATTCTGGCTCTGACCTCTCAGTCTGATTCTGGCTCTGACCTCTCATACTGATTCCGGCTCTGACCTCTCATACTGATTCTGGCTCTGACCTCTCATACTGATTCTGACGCTGAACTCTCAGACTGATTCTGGCTCTGACCTCTCAGACTAATTCTGGCTCTGACCTCTCATACTGATTCTGGCACTGATCTCTCAGTCTGATTCTGGCTCTGACCTCTCATACTGATTCTGGCTCTGACCTTTCACACTGATTCTGGCTCTGACCTCTCACACTGATTCTGGCTTTGACCTCTCAGTCTGATTCTGGCTCTGACCTCTCACACTGATTCCGGCTCTGACTTCTCAGTCTGATTCTGGCTCTGACTTCTTAGACTGATTCTGGCTCTGACCTCTCACACTGATTCTGGCTCTGACCTCTCATACTGATTCTGGCTCTGATCTCTCATACTGATTCTGGCTCTGACCTCTCATACCGATTCTGGCTCTGACCTCTCATACCGATTCTGGCTCTGACCTCTCAGTCTGATTCTGGCTCTGACCTCTCACACTGATTCTGGCTCTGACCTCTCACACTGATTCTGGCTCTGACCTCTCATACTAATTCTAGCTGTGACCTCTCAGTCTGATTCTGGCTCTGACCTCTCATACTGATTCTTGCTCTGACCTCTCACACTGATTCTGGCTTTGACCTCTCAGTCTGATTCTGGCTCTGACCTCTCACACTGATTCTGGCTCTGACTTCTTAGTCTGATTCTGGCTCTGACTTCTCAGACTGATTCTGGCTCTGACCTCTCACACTGATTCTGGCTCTGACCTCTCATACTGATTCTGGCTCTAATCTCTCATACTGATTCTGGCTCTGACCTTTCATACCGATTCTGGCTCTGACCTCTCATACTGATTCTGGCTCTGACCTCTCAGTCTGATTCTGGCTCTGACCTCTCATACTGATTCCGGCTCTGACCTCTCATACTGATTCTGGCTCTGACCTCTCATACTGATTCTGGCGCTGAACTCTCAGACTGATTCTGGCTCTGACCTCTCAGACTAATTCTGGCTCTGACCTCTCATACTGATTCTGGCACTGATCTCTCAGTCTGATTCTGGCTCTGACCTCTCATACTGATTCTGGCTCTGACCTTTCACACTGATTCTGGCTCTGACCTCTCACACTGATTCTGGCTTTGACCTCTCAGTCTGATTCTGGCTCTGACCTCTCACACTGATTCCGGCTCTGACTTCTCAGTCTGATTCTGGCTCTGACTTCTTAGACTGATTCTGGCTCTGACCTCTCACACTGATTCTGGCTCTGACCTCTCATACTGATTCTGGCTCTGATCTCTCATACTGATTCTGGCTCTGACCTCTCATACCGATTCTGGCTCTGACCTCTCATACCGATTCTGGCTCTGACCTCTCAGTCTGATTCTGGCTCTGACCTCTCATACTGATTCCGGCTCTGACCTCTCATACTGATTCTGGCTCTGACCTCTCATACTGATTCTGGCGCTGACCTCTCAGACTGATTCTGGCTCTGACCTCTCAGACTGATTCTGGCTCTGACCTCTCATACTGATACTGGCACTGATCTCTCAGTCTGATTCTGGCTCTGACCTCTCATACTGATTCTGGCTCTGACCTCTCAGACTGATTCTGGCTCTGACCTCTCATACTGCTTCTGGCTCTGACCTCTCATATCGATTCTGGCTCTGACCTCTCAGACTGATTCTGGCTCTGACCTCTCATACTAATTCTAGCTCTGACCTCTCAGACTGAGTCTGGCTCTGACATCTCATACTGCTTCTGGCTCTGACCTCTCAGACTGATTCCGGCTCTGACCTCTCAGTCTGATTCTGGCTCTGACCTCTCAGACTGATTCTGGCTCTGACCTCTCAGTCTGATTCTGGCTCTGAACTCTCATACTGATTCCGGCTCTGACCTCTCATTCTGATTTTGGCTCTGACCTCTCAGTCTGATTCTGGCTCTGACCTCTCATACTGATTCCGGCTCTGACCTCTCATACTGCTTCTGGCTCTGACCTCTCATACCGATTCTGGCTCTGACCTTTCAGACTGATTCTGGCTCTGACCTCTCAGACTGATTCTGGCTCTGACCTCTCATACTAATTTTGGCTCTGACCTCTCATACTGATTCTGGCTCTGACATCTCAGACTGATTCTGGCTCTGACCTCTCAGTCTGATTCTGGCTCTGACCTTTCATACTGCTTCTTGCTCTGACCTCTCAGACTGATTCCGGCTCTCACCTCTCAGACTGATTCTGGCTCTGAACTTTCAGTCTGTTTCTAGCTCTGACCTCTCATACTGATATTGGTTCTGACCTTTCATACTGATTCTGGCTCTGACCTCTCATACTGATTCTGGCTCTGACCTCTCAGACTGATTCTGGCTCTGACCTCTCAGTCTGATTCTGGCTGTGAACTTTCAGACTGATTCTGGCTCCGACCTCTCATACTGATTCTGGCTCTGACCTCTCAGACCGATTCTGGCTCTGACCTCTCAGACCGATTCTGGCTCTGACCTCTCAGTCTGATTCTGGCTCTGACCTCTCATACTGATTCTGGCACTGATCTCTCATACTGATTCTGGCTCTGACCTCTCAGACTGATTCTGGCTCTGAGCTTTTATACTGCTTCTGGCTCTGACCTCTCAGACTGATTCCGGCTCTGACCTCTCAGACTGATTCTAGCTCTGAACTTTCAGTCTGTTTCTAGCTCTGACCTCTCATACTGATTCTGGCTCTGACCTCTCATACTGATTCTGGCTCTGACCTCTCAGACTGATTCTGGCTCTGACCTCTCAGTCTGATTCTGGCTCTGACCTCTCATACTGATTCTGGCTCTGACCTTTCAGACTGATTCTGGCTCTGACCTCTCAAACTGTTTCTGGCTCTGACCTCTCAGACTGTTTCTGGATCTGACTTCTCAGACTGATTCTGGCTCTGACCTCTCAGACCGATTCTGGCTCTGACCTCTCAGTCTGATTCTGGCTCTGACCTCTCATACTGATTCTGGCACTGATCTCTCATACTGATTCTGGCTCTGACCTCTCAGACTGATTCTGGCTCTGACCTCTCATACTGATTCTGGGTCTGACCTCTCATACTGATTCTGGCTCTGACCTCTCACAATGATTCTGGCTCTGACCTCTCATACTGATTCTGGCTTTGACCTCTCATACTGATTCTGGCTCTGACCTCTCAGACTGATTCCGGCTCTGACCTCTCAGTCTGATTCCGGCTCTGACCTCTCAGACTGATTCTGGCTCTGACCTCTCAGTCTGATTCTGGCTCTGACCTCTCACACTGATTCTGACTCTGACTTCTCAGACTGATTCTGGCTCCGACCTCTCATACTAATTCTGGCACTGATCTCTGAGACTGATTCTGGCTCTGACCTCTCATACGGATTCTGGCTCTGACCTCTCACACTGATTCTTCCTCTGACTTCTCAGACTGATTCTGGCTCCGACCTCTCATACTAATTCTGGCACTGATCTCTCAGACTGATTCTGGCTCTGACCTCTCATACTGATTCTGGCTCTGACCTCTCAGTCTGATTCTGGCTCTGACCTCTCACACTGATTCTGGCTCTGACCTCTCATACTGATTCTGCCTCTGACCTCTCAGACTGATTCTGGCTCTGACTTCTCAGACTGATTCTGGCTCCGACCTCTCATACTGATTCTGGCTCTGACCCCTCAGACTGATTCTGGCTCTGACCTCTCATACTAATTCTGGCTCTGACCTCTTAGTCTGATTCTGGCTCTGACCTCTCATACTAATTCTGGCTCTGACCTCTCAGTCTAATTCTGGCTCTGACCTTTCACACTGATTCCGGCTCTGACCTCTCATACTGATTCTGTCTCTGACCTCTCACACTGATTCTGTCTCTGACCTCTCAGTCTGATTCTGGCTTTGACCTCTCATACTGATTCTGGCTCTGACCTCTCATACGGATTCCGGCTCTGACCTCTCACACTGATTCTGGCTCTGACCTTTCAGACTGATTCTGGCTCTGACCTCTGATACTGATTCTGGCTCTGACCTCTCACAATGATTCTGGCTCTGACCGCTCAGTCTGATTCTGGCTCTGACCTCTCACACTGATTCTGGCTCTGACCTCTCACACTGATTCTGGCTCTTACCTCTCATACTGATTCTAGCTGTGACCTCTCAGTCTGATTCTGGCTCTGACCTTTCACACTGATTCTGGCTCTGACCTCTCATACTGATTCTGGCTCTGACCTCTCACACTGATTCTGGCTCTGACCTCTCAGTCTGATTCTGGCTTTGACCTCTCATACTGATTCTGGCTCTGACCTCTCATACGGATTCCGGCTCTGACCTCTCACACTGATTCTGGCTCTGACCTCTCATACTGATTCTTGCTCTGACCTCTCACACTGATTCTGGCTTTGACCTCTCACACTGATTCTGGCTCTGACTTCTCAGTCTGATTCTGGCTCTGACTTCTCAGACTGATTCTGGCTCTGACCTCTCACACTGATTCTGGCTCTGACCTCTCATACTGATTCTGGCTCTAATCTCTCATACTGATTCTGGCACTGATCTCTCATACTGATTCTGGCTCTGACCTCTCATACTGATTCTGGCTCTGACCTCTCATACTGATTCTGGCTCTGACCTCTCACACTGATTCTGGCTCTGACCTCTCATACTGATTCTGGCTTTGACCTCTCATTTTGATTCTGGCTCTGACCTCTCAGACTGATTCCGGCTCTGACCTCTCAGTCTGATTCTGGCTCTGACCTCTCAGACTGATTCTGGCTCTGACCTCTCAGTCTGATTCTGGCTCTGACCTCTCATACTGATTCTTGCTCTGACCTCTCACACTGATTCTGGCTCTGACCTCTCAGACTGATTCTGGCTCTGACCTCTCAGTCTGATTCTGGCTCTGACCTCTCACACTGATTCTGGCTCTGACCTCTCATACTGATTCTGCCTCTGACCTCTCAGACTGATTCTGGCTCTGACTTCTCAGACTGATTCTGGCTCCGACCTCTCATACTGATTCTGGCACTGATCTCTCAGACTGATTCTGGCTCTGACCTCTCATACGGATTCTGGCTCTGACCTCTCACACTGATTCTTCCTCTGACTTCTCAGACTGATTCTGGCTCCGACCTCTCATACTAATTCTGGCACTGATCTCTCAGACTGATTCTGGCTCTGACCTCTCAGACTGATTCTGGCTCTGACATCTCAGACTGATTCTGGCTCTGACCTCTCATACTGATTCTGGCTCTGACCTCTCATACTGATTCTGGCTCTGACCTCTCAGTCTGATTCTGGCTCTGACCTCTCACACTGATTCTGGCTCTGACCTCTCATACTGATTCTGCCTCTGACCTCTCAGACTGATTCTGGCTCTGACTTCTCAGACTGATTCTGGCTCCGACCTCTCATACTGATTCTGGCTCTGACCCCTCAGACTGATTCTGTCTCTGACCTCTCATACTAATTCTGGCTCTGACCTCTTAGTCTGATTCTGGCTCTGACCTCTCATACTAATTCTGGCTCTGACCTCTCAGTCTGATTCTGGCTCTGACCTTTCACACTGATTCTGGCTCTGACCTCTCATACTGATTCTGGCTCTGACCTCTCAGTCTGATTCTGGCTTTGACCTCTCATACTGATTCTGGCTCTGACCTCTCATACGGATTCCGGCTCTGACCTCTCACACTGATTCTGGCTCTGACCTTTCAGACTGATTCTGGCTCTGACCTCTGATACTGATTCTGGCTCTGACCTCTCACAATGATTCTGGCTCTTACCTCTCATACTGATTCTGGCTCTGATTTCTCACACTGATTCTGGCTCTGACCTCTCACACTGATTCTGGCTCTGACCTCTCATACTAATTCTAGCTGTGACCTCTCAGTCTGATTCTGGCTCTGACCTCTCATACTGATTCTTGCTCTGACCTCTCACACTGATTCTGGCTTTGACCTCTCAGTCTGATTCTGGCTCTGACCTCTCACACTAATTTTGGCTCTGACTTCTCAGTCTGATTCTGGCTCTGACTTCTCAGACTGATTCTGGCTCTGACCTCTCACACTGATTCTGGCTCTGACCTCTCAGACTAATTCTGGCTCTAATCTCTCATACTGATTCTGGCACTGATCTCTCAGTCTGATTCTGGCTCTAACCTCTCATACTGATTCTGGCTCTGACCTGTCAGACTGATTCTGGCTCTGACCTCTCACAATGATTCTGGCTATGACCTCTCAGTCTGATTCTGGCTCTGACCTCTCACACTGATTCTGGCTCTGACTTCTCAGTCTGATTCTGGCTCTGACTTCTTAGACTGATTCTGGCTCTGACCTCTCACACTGATTCTGGCTCTGACCTCTCATACTGATTCTGGCTCTGATCTCTCATACTGATTCTGGCTCTGACCTCTCATACCGATTCTGGCTCTGACCTCTCATACCGATTCTGGCTCTGACCTCTCAGGCTGATTCTGGCTCTGACCTCTCAGTCTGATTCCGGCTCTGACCTCTCATACTGATTCCGGCTCTGACCTCTCATACTGATTCTGGCTCTGACCTCTCAGACTGATTCTGGCTCTGACCTCTCAGACTGATTCTGGCACTGATCTCTCAGTCTGATTCTGGCTCTGACCTCTCATACTGATTCTGGCTCTGACCTCTCAGACTGATTCTGGCTCTGACCTCTCATACTAATTTTGGCTCTGACCTCTCATAATGATTCTGGCTCTGACATCTCAGACTGATTCTGGCTCTGACCTCTCAGTCTGATTCTGGCTCTGACCTTTCATACTGCTTCTTGCTCTGACCTCTCAGACTGATTCCGGCTCTGACCTCTCAGACTGATTCTGGCTCTGAACTTTCAGTCTGTTTCTAGTTCTGACCTCTCATACTGATATTGGTTCTGACCTTTCATACTGATTCTGGCTCTGACCTCTCATACTGATTCTGGCTCTGACCTCTCAGACTGATTCTGGCTCTGACCTCTCAGTCTGATTCTGGCTCTGACCTCTCATACTGATTCTGGCTCTGACCTTTCAGACTGATTCTGGCTCTGACCTCTCATACTGATTCTGGCTCTGACCTCTCAGACTGATTCTGGCTCTGACCTCTCAGACCGATTCTGGCTCTGACCTCTCATACTGATTCTGGCTCTGACCTCTCAGACTGATTCTGGCTCTGACCTCTCAGACCGATTCTGGCTCTGACCTCTCAGACTGATTCTGGCTCTGACCTCTCAGTCTGATTCTGGCTCTGACCTTTTATACTGCTTCTGGCTCTGACCTCTCAGACTGATTCCGGCTCTGACCTCTCAGACTGATTCTGGCTCTGAACTTTCAGTCTGTTTCGAGCTCTGACCTCTCATACTGATTCTGGCTCTGACCTCTCATACTGATTCTGGCTCTGACCTCTCAGACTGATTCTGGCTCTGACCTCTCAGTCTGATTCTGGCTCTGACCTCTCATACTGATTCTGGCTCTGACCTTTCAGACTGATTCTGGCTCTGACCTCTCAAACTGATTCTGGCTCTGACCTCTCAGACTGTTTCTGGATCTGACCTCTCATACTGATTCTGGCTCTGACATCTCAGACTGATTCTGGCTCTGACCTCTCATACTGCTTCTGGCTCTGACCTCTCATACCGATTCTGGCTCTGACCTCTCAGACTGATTCTGGCTCTGACTTCTCATACTAATTCTAGCTCTGACCTCTCAGACTGAGTCTGGCTCTGACATCTCATACTGCTTCTGGCTCTGACCTCTCAGACTGATTCCGGCTCTGACCTCTCAGTCTGATACTGGCTCTGACCTCTCAGACTGATTCTGGCTCTGACCTCTCAGTCTGATTCTGGCTCTGACCTCTCATACTGATTCTGGCTCTGACCTCTCATACTGATTCTGGCTCTGACATCTCAGACTGATTCTGGCTCTGACCTCTCAGTCTGATTCTGGCTCTGACCTTTCATACTGCTTCTGGCTCTGACCTCTCAGACTGATTCCGGCTCTGACCTCTCAGACTGATTCTGGCTCTGAACTTTCAGTCTGTTTCTAGCTCTGACCTCTCACACTGATATTGGCTCTGACCTCTCAGACTGATTCTGGCTCTGACCTCTCAGTCTGATTCTGGCTCTGACCTCTCATACTGATTCTGGCTCTGACCTTTCAGACTGATTCTGGCTCTGACCTCTCATACTGATTCTGGCTCTGACCTCTCAGACTGATTCTGGCTCTGACTTCTCAGACTGATTCTGGCTCTGACCTCTCAGACCGATTCTGGCTCTGACCTCTCAGTCTGATTCTGGCTCTAACCTCTCATACTGATTCTGGCACTGATCTCTCATACTGATTCTGGCTCTGACCTCTCAGACTGATTCTGGCTCTGACCTCTCATACTGATTCTGGCTCTGACCTCTCATACTGATTCTGGCTCTGACCTCTCAGACTGATTCTGGCTCTGACCTCTCATACTGATTCTGGCTTTGACCTCTCATACTGATTCTGGCTCTGACCTCTCAGACTGATTCTGGCTCTGACTTCTCAGACTGATTCTGGCTCTGACCTCTCAGACCGATTCTGGCTCTGACCTCTCAGACTGATTCTGGCTCTGACCTCTCAGACTGATTCTGGCTCTGACCTCTCAGACCGATTCTGGCTCTGACCTCTCAGTCTGATTCTGGCTCTGACCTCTCAGACTGATTCTGGCTCTGACTTCTCAGACTGATTCTGGCTCTGACCTCTCACACTGATTCTGGCTCTGACCTCTCATACTGATTCTGGCTCTGACCTCTCAGACCGATTCTGGCTCTGACCTCTCATACTGATTCTGGCTCTGACCTCTCAGACTGATTCTGGCTCTGACCTCTCATACTGATTCTGGCTCTGACCTCTCAGACTGATTCTGGCTCTGACCTCTCAGACTGATTCTGGCTCTGACTTCTCACACTTATTCTGGCTCTGACCTCTCACACTGATTCTGGCTCTGACCTCTCACACTGATTCTGGCTCTGACCTCTCACACTGATTCTGGCTCTGACCTCTCACACTGATTCTGGCTCTGACCTCTCAGAGTGATTTTGGCTCTGACCTCTCATACTGATTCTGGCTCTGACCTCTCAGACTGATTCTGGCTCTGACCTTTCAGACTGATTTTGGCTCTGACCTCTCAGACTGATTCTGGCTCTGACCTCTCATACTAATTTTGGCTCTGACCTCTCATACTGATTCTGGCTCTGACATCTCAGACTAATTCTGGCTCTGACCTCTCAGTCTGATTCTGGCTCTGACCTTTCATACTGCTTCTGGCTCTGACCTCTCAGACTGATTCCGGCTCTTACCTCTCAGACTGATTCTGGCTCTGACCTTTCATACTGCTTCTGGCTCTGACCTCTCAGACTGATTCCGGCTCTGACCTCTCAGACTGATTCTGGCTCTGAACTTTCAGTCTGTTTCTAGCTCTGACCTCTCATACTGATATTGGCTCTGACCTCTCATACTGATTCTGGCTCTGACCTCTCATACTGATTCTGGCTCTGACCTCTCAGACTGATTCTGGCTCTGACATCTCAGACTGATTATGGCTCTGACCTCTCATACTGATTCTGGCTCTGACCTTTCAGACTGATTCTGGCTCTGACCTCTCAAACCGATTCTGGCTCTGACCTCTCAGACTGTTTCTGGCTCTGACTTCTCAGACTGATTCTGGCTCTGACCTCTCAGACCGATTCTGGCTCTGACCTCACAGTCTGATTCTGGCTCTGACCTCTCAGACTGATTCCGGCTCCGACCTCTCAGTCTGATTCTGGCTCTGACCTCTCAGACTGATTCTGGCTCTGACCTCTCAGTCTGATTCTGGCTCTGACCTCTCATACTGATTCTGGCTCTGACCTCTCACACTGATTCTGGCTCTGACCTCTCAGACTGATTTTGGCTCTGACCTCTCATACTGATTCTGGCTCTGACCTCTCATACCGATTCTGGCTCTGACCTCTCAGACTGATTCTGGCTCTGACGTTTCATACTAAATCTGGCTCTGACCTTTCAGACTGATTCCGGCTTTAACCTTTCAGACTGATTCTTGCTCTGATCTCTCATACTGATTCTGACTCTGATCTCTCATACTGATTCTGGCTCTGACCTCTCAGACTTATTCTGGCTGTGACCTCTCAGACTGATTCTGCCACTGAACTCTCAAACTAATTCTGGCTCTGACCTCTCAGTCTGATTCTGGCTCTGACCTCTCATACTGATTCTGGCTCTGACCTCTCATACTGATTCTGGCTCTGACCTCTCAGACTGATTCTGGCTCTGACTTCTCAGACTGATTCTGGCTCCGACCTCTCATACTGATTCTGGCTCTGACCTCTCAGACTGATTCTGGCTCTGACCTCTCATACTGATTCTGGCTCTGACCTCTTAGTCTGATTCTGGCTCTGACCTCTCATACTAATTCTGGCTCTGACCTCTCAGTCTGATTCTGGCTCTGACCTCTCACACTGATTCTGGCTCTGACCTCTCATACTGATTCTGGCTCTGACCTCTCACACTGATTCTGGCTCTGACCTCTAAGTCTGATTCTTGCTTTGACCTCTCATACTGATTCTCGCTCTGACCTCTCATACGGATTCCGGCTCTGACCTCTCACACTGATTCTGGCTCTGACCTTTCAGACTGATTCTGGCTCTGACCTCTCATACTGATTCTGGCTCTGACCTATCACAATGATTCTGGCTCTGACCGCTCAGTCTGATTCTGGCTCTGACCGCTCAGTCTGATTCTGGCTCTGACCTCTCACACTGATTCTGGCTCTTACCTCTCATACTGATTCTGGCTCTGACCTCTCACACTGATTCTGGCTCTGACCTCTCACACTGATTCTAGCTCTGACCTCTCATACTAATTCTGGCTCTGACCTCTCAGTCTGATTCTGGCTCTGACCTCTCATACTGATTCTTGCTCTGACCTCTCACACTGATTCTGGCTTTGACCTCTCAGTCTGATTCTGGCTCTGACCTCTCACACTGATTCTGGCTCTGACTTCTCAGTCTGATTCTGGCTCTGACTTCTCAGACTTATTCTGGCTTTGACCTCTCACACTGATTCTGGCTCTGACTTCTCAGACTGATTCTGGCTCTGATCTCTCATACTGATTCTGGCTCTGACCTCTCATACCGATTCTGGCTCTGACCTCTCATACCGATTCTGGCTCTGACCTCTCAGTCTGATTCTGGCTCTGACCTCTCATACTGATTCCGGCTCTGACCTCTCATACTGATTCTGGCTCTGACCTCTCATACTGATTCTGGCGCTGACCTCTCAGACTGATTATGGCTCTGACCTCTCATACCGATTCTGGCTCTGACCTCTCATACCGATTCTGGCTCTGAACTCTCAGTCTGATTCTGGCTCTGACCTCTCATACTGATTCCGGCTCTGACCTCTCATACTAATTCTGGCTCTGACCTCTTAGTCTGATTCTGGCTCTGACCTCTCATACTAATTCTAGCTCTGACCTCTCAGTCTGATTCTGGCTCTGACCTCTCACACTGATTCTGGCTCTGACCTCTCATACTGATTCTGGCTCTGACCTCTCACACTGATTCTGGCTCTGACCTCTAAGTCTGATTCTTGCTTTGACCTCTCATACTGATTCTCGCTCTGACCTCTCATACGGATTCCGGCTCTGACCTCTCACACTGATTCTGGCTCTGACCTTTCAGACTGATTCTGGCTCTGACCTCTCATACTGATTCTGGCTCTGACCTATCACAATGATTCTGGCTCTGACCGCTCAGTCTGATTCTGGCTCTGACCGCTCAGTCTGATTCTGGCTCTGACCTCTCACACTGATTCTGGCTCTTACCTCTCATACTGATTCTGGCTCTGACCTCTCACACTGATTCTGGCTCTGACCTCTCACACTGATTCTATCTCTGACCTCTCATACTAATTCTGGCTCTGACCTCTCAGTCTGATTCTGGCTCTGACCTCTCATACTGATTCTTGCTCTGACCTCTCACACTGATTCTGGCTTTGACCTCTCAGTCTGATTCTGGCTCTGACCTCTCACACTGATTCTGGCTCTGACTTCTCAGTCTGATTCTGGCTCTGACTTCTCAGACTTATTCTGGCTTTGACCTCTCACACTGATTCTGGCTCTGACTTCTCAGACTGATTCTGGCTCTGATCTCTCATACTGATTCTGGCTCTGACCTCTCATACCGATTCTGGCTCTGACCTCTCATACCGATTCTGGCTCTGACCTCTCAGTCTGATTCTGGCTCTGACCACTCATACTGATTCCGGCTCTGACCTCTCATACTGATTCTGGCTCTGACCTCTCATACTGATTCTGGCGCTGACCTCTCAGACTGATTCTGGCTCTGACCTCTCATACCGATTCTGGCTCTGACCTCTCCTACCGATTCTGGCTCTGAACTCTCAGTCTGATTCTGGCTCTGACCTCTCATACTGATTCCGGCTCTGAACTCTCATACTGATTCTGGCTCTGAACTCTCAGTCTTATTCTGGCTCTGACCTCTCATAATGATTTTGGCTCTGACCTCTCATACTGCTTCTGGCTCTGACCTCTCATAATGATTCTGGCTCTGACCTCTCATACTGCTTCTGGCTCTGACCTTTAATAATGATTCTGGCTCTGACCTCTCATACTGATTCTGGCTCTGACCTCTCATACTGATTCTGGCTCTGACCTCTCAGACTGATTCTGGCTCTGACTTCTAAGACTGATTCTGGCTACGACCTCTCATACTGATTCTGGCTCTGACCTCTCAGACTGATTCTGGCTCTGACCTCTCAGTCTGATTCTGGCTCTGACCTCTCATACTGATTCTGGCTCTGACCTCTCATTCTGATTTTGGCTCTGACCTCTCAGTCTGATTCTGGCTCTGTCCTCTCATACTGATTCCGGCTCTGACCTCTCATACTGCTTCTGGCTCTGACCTCTCATACCGATTCTGGCTCTGACCTTTCAGACTGATTCTGGCTCTGACCTCTCAGACTGATTCTGGCTCTGACCTCTCATACTAATTTTGGCTCTGACCTCTCATACTGATTCTGGCTCTGACATCTCAGACTGATTCTGGCTCTGACCTCTCAGTCTGATTCTGGCTCTGACCTTTCATACTGCTTCTTGCTCTGACCTCTCAGACTGATTCCGGCTCTGACCTCTCAGGCTGATTCTGGCTCTGAACTTTCAGTCTGTTTCTAGCTCTGACCTCTCATACTGATATTGGTTCTGACCTTTCATACTGATTCTGGCTCTGACCTCTCATACTGATTCTGGCTCTGACCTCTCAGACTGATTCTGGCTCTGACCTCTCAGTCTGATTCTGGCTCTGACCTCTCATACTGATTCTGGCTCTGACCTTTCAGACTGATTCTGGCTCTGACCTCTTATACTAATTCTGGCTCTGACCTCTCAGACTGATTCTGGCTCTGACCTCTCAGACCGATTCTGGCTCTGACCTCTCAGTCTGATTCTGGCTCTGACCTCTCATACTGATTCTGGCACTGATCTCTCATACTGATTCTGGCTCTGACCTCTCAGTCTGATTCTGGCTCTGACCTTTTATACTGCTTCTGGCTCTGACCTCTCAGACTGATTCTGGCTCTGAACTTTCAGTCTGTTTCTAGCTCTGACCTCTCATACTGATTCTGGCTCTGACCTTTCATACTGATTCTGGCTCTGACCTCTCAGACTGATTCTGGCTCTGACCTCTCAGTCTGATTCTGGCTCTGACCTCTAATACTGATTCTGGCTCTGACCTTTCAGACTGATTCTGGCTCTGACCTCTCAAACTGATTCTGGCTCTGACCTCTCAGACTGTTTCTGGCTCTGACTTCTTAGACTGATTCTGGCTCTGACCTCTCAGACCGATTCTGGCTCTGACCTCTCAGTCTGATTCTGGCTCTGACCTCTCATACTGATTCTGGCACTGATCTCTCATACTGATTCTGGCTCTGACTTCTCAGACTGATTCTGGCTCCGACCTCTCATACTGATTCTGGCTCTGACCTCTCAGACCGATTCTGGCTCTGACCTCTCAGTCTGATTCTGGCTCTGACCTCTCATACTGATTCTGGCACTGATCTCTAATACTGACTCTGGCTCTGACCTCTCAGACTGATTCTGGCTCTGACCTCTCATACTGATTCTGGCTCTGACCTCTCATACTGATTCTGGCTCTGACCTCTCACACTGATTCTGGCTCTGACCTCTCATACTGATTCTGTCTTTGACCTCTCATACTAATTCTGGCTCTGACCTCTCAGACTGATTCCGGCTCTGACCTCTTAGTCTAATTCCGGCTCTGACCTCTCAGACTGATTCTGGCTCTGACCTCTCAGTCTGATTCTGGCTCTGAACTCTCATACTGATTCTGGCTCTGACCTCTCACACTGATTCTGGCTCTGACCTCTCAGACTGATTCTGGCTCTGACCTCTCATACTGATTCTGGCTCTGACCTTTTACACTGATTCTTCCTCTGACTTCTCAGACTGATTCTGGCTCCGACCTCTCATACTAATTCTGGCACTGATCTCTCAGACTGATTCAGGCTCTGACCTCTCAGACTGATTCTGGCTCTGACCTCTCAGACTGATTCTGGCTCTGACCTCTCATACTGATTCTGGCTCTGACCTCTCAGTCTGATTCTGGCTCTGACCTCTCACACTGATTCTGGCTCTGACCTCTCATACTGATTCTGCCTCTGACCTCTCAGACTGATTCTGGCTCTGACTTCTCAGACTGATTCTGGCTCCGACCTCTCATACTGATTCTGGCTCTGACCCCTCAGACTGATTCTGGCTCTGACCTCTCATACTAATTCTGGCTCTGACCTCTTAGTCTGATTCTGGCTCTGACCTCTCATACTAATTCTGGCTCTGACCTCTCAGTCTGATTCTGGCTCTGACCTTTCACACTGATTCTGGCTCTGACCTCTCATTCTGATTCTGGCTCTGACCTTTCACACTGATTCTGGCTCTGACCTCTCAGTCTGATTCTGGCTTTGACCTCTCATACTGATTCTGGCTCTGACCTCTTATACGGATTCCGGCTCTGACCTCTCACACTGATTCTGGCTCTGACCTTTCAGACTGATTCTGGCTCTGACCTCTGATACTGATTCTGGCTCTGACCTCTCACAATGATTCTGGCTCTGACCGCTCAGTCTGATTCTGACTCTGACCGCTCAGTCTGATTCTGGCTCTGACCTCTCACACTGATTCTGGCTCTTACCTCTCATACTGATTCTGGCTCTGACCTCTCACACTGATTCTGGCTTTGACCTCTCACACTGATTCTGGCTCTGACCTCTCATACTAATTCTAGCTGTGACCTCTCAGTCTGATTCTGGCTCTGACCTCTCATACTGATTCTTGCTCTGACCTCTCACACTGATTCTGGCTTTGACCTCTCAGTCTGATTCTGGCTCTGACCTCTCACACTGATTCTGGCTCTGACTTCTCAGTCTGATTCTGGCTCTGACTTCTCAGACTGATTCTGGCTCTGACCTCTCACACTGATTCTGGCTCTGACCTCTCATACTGATTCTGGCTCTAATCTCTCATACTGATTCTGGCTCTGACCTCTCATACCGATTCTGGCTCTGACCTCTCATACTGATTCTGGCTCTGACCTCTCAGTCTGATTCTGGCTCTGACCTCTCATACTGATTCCGGCTCTGACCTCTCATACTGATTCTGGCTCTGACCTCTCATACTGATTCTGGCGCTGAACTCTCAGACTGATTCTGGCTCTGACCTCTCAGACTAATTCTGGCTCTGACCTCTCATACTGATTCTGGCACTGATCTCTCAGTCTGATTCTGGCTCTGACCTCTCATACTGATTCTGGCTCTGACCTCTCACACTGATTCTGGCTCTGACCTCTCACACTGATTCTGGCTTTGACCTCTCAGTCTGATTCTGGCTCTGACCTCTCACACTGATTCCGGCTCTGACTTCTCAGTCTGATTCTGGCTCTGACTTCTTAGACTGATTCTGGCTCTGACCTCTCACACTGATTCTGGCTCTGACCTCTCATACTGATTCTGGCTCTGATCTCTCATACCGATTCTGGCTCTGACCTCTCATACCGATTCTGGCTCTGACCTCTCATACCGATTCTGGCTCTGACCTCTCAGTCTGATTCTGGCTCTGACCTCTCATACTGATTCCGGCTCTGACCTCTCATACTGATTCTGGCTCTGACCTCTCATACTGATTCTGGCGCTGACCTCTCAGACTGATTCTGGCTCTGACCTCTCATACTGATACTGGCACTGATCTCTCAGTCTGATTCTGGCTCTGACCTCTCATACTGATTCTGGCTCTGACCTCTCAGACTGATTCTGGCTCTGACCTCTCATACTGCTTCTGGCTCTGACCTCTCATATCGATTCTGGCTCTGACCTCTCAGACTGATTCTGGCTCTGACCTCTCATACTAATTCTAGCTCTGACCTCTCAGACTGAGTCTGGCTCTGACATCTCATACTGCTTCTGGCTCTGACCTCTCAGACTGATTCCGGCTCTGACCTCTCAGTCTGATTCTGGCTCTGACCTCTCAGACTGATTCTGGCTCTGACCTCTCAGTCTGATTCTGGCTCTGAACTCTCATACTGATTCCGGCTCTGACCTCTCATTCTGATTTTGGCTCTGACCTCTCAGTCTGATTCTGGCTCTGACCTCTCATACTGATTCCGGCTCTGACCTCTCATACTGCTTCTGGCTCTGACCTCTCATACCGATTCTGGCTCTGACCTTTCAGACTGATTCTGGCTCTGACCTCTCAGACTGATTCTGGCTCTGACCTCTCATACTAATTTTGGCTCTGACCTCTCATACTGATTCTGGCTCTGACATCTCAGACTGATTCTGGCTCTGACCTCTCAGTCTGATTCTGGCTCTGACCTTTCATACTGCTTCTTGCTCTGACCTCTCAGACTGATTCCGGCTCTCACCTCTCAGACTGATTCTGGCTCTGAACTTTCAGTCTGTTTCTAGCTCTGACCTCTCATACTGATATTGGTTCTGACCTTTCATACTGATTCTGGCTCTGACCTCTCATACTGATTCTGGCTCTAACCTCTCAGACTGATTCTGGCTCTGACCTCTCAGTCTGATTCTGGCTGTGAACTTTCAGACTGATTCTGGCTCTGACCTCTCATACTGATTCTGGCTCTGACCTCTCAGACCGATTCTGGCTCTGACCTCTCAGACTGATTCTGGCTCTGACCTCTCAGTCTGATTCTGGCTCTGACCTCTCATACTGATTCTGGCACTGATCTCTCATACTGATTCTGGCTCTGACCTCTCAGACTGATTCTGGCTCTGACCTTTTATACTGCTTCTGGCTCTGACCTCTCAGACTGATTCTGGCTCTGACCTCTCAGACTGATTCTAGCTCTGAACTTTCAGTCTGTTTCTAGCTCTGACCTCTCATACTGATTCTGGCTCTGACCTCTCATACTGATTCTGGCTCTGACCTCTCAGACTGATTCTGGCTCTGACCTCTCAGACTGATTCTGGCTCTGACCTCTCATACTGATTCTGGCTCTGACCTTTCAGACTGATTCTGGCTCTGACCTCTCAAACTGTTTCTGGCTCTGACCTCTCAGACTGTTTCTGGATCTGACTTCTCAGACTGATTCCGGCTCTGACCTCTCAGACCGATTCTGGCTCTGACCTCTCAGACCGATTCTGGCTCTGACCTCTCATACTGATTCTGGGTCTGACCTCTCATACTGATTCTGGCTCTGACCTCTCACAATGATTCTGGCTCTGACCTCTCATACTGATTCTGGCTTTGACCTCTCATACTGATTCTGGCTCTGACCTCTCAGACTGATTCCGGCTCTGACCTCTCAGTCTGATTCCGGCTCTGACCTCTCAGACTGATTCTGGCTCTGACCTCTCAGTCTGATTCTGGCTCTGACCTCTCACACTGATTCTGACTCTGACTTCTCAGACTGATTCTGGCTCCGACCTCTCATACTAATTCTGGCACTGATCTCTCAGACTGATTCTGGCTCTGACCTCTCATACGGATTCTGGCTCTGACCTCTCACACTGATTCTTCCTCTGACTTCTCAGACTGATTCTGGCTCCGACCTCTCATACTAATTCTGGCACTGATCTCTCAGACTGATTCTGGCTCTGACCTCTCATACTGATTCTGGCTCTGACCTCTCAGTCTGATTCTGGCTCTGACCTCTCACACTGATTCTGGCTCTGACCTCTCATACTGATTCTGCCTCTGACCTCTCAGACTGATTCTGGCTCTGACTTCTCAGACTGATTCTGGCTCCGACCTCTCATACTGATTCTGGCTCTGACCCCTCAGACTGATTCTGGCTCTGACCTCTCATACTAATTCTGGCTCTGACCTCTTAGTCTGATTCTGGCTCTGACCTCTCATACTAATTCTGGCTCTGACCTCTCAGTCTGATTCTGGCTCTGACCTTTCACACTGATTCCGGCTCTGACCTCTCATACTGATTCTGTCTCTGACCTCTCATACTGATTCTGGCTCTGACCTCTCATACGGATTCCGGCTCTGACCTCTCACACTGATTCTGGCTCTGACTTTTCAGACTGATTCTGGCTCTGACCTCTGATACTGATTCTGGCTCTGACCTCTCACAATGATTCTGGCTCTGACCGCTCAGTCTGATTCTGGCTCTGACCTCTCACACTGATTCTGGCTCTTACCTCTCATACTGATTCTAGCTGTGACCTCTCAGTCTGATTCTGGCTCTGACCTTTCACACTGATTCTGGCTCTGACCTCTCATACTGATTCTGGCTCTGACCTCTCACACTGATTCTGGCTCTGACCTCTCAGTCTGATTCTGGCTTTGACCTCTCATACTGATTCTGGCTCTGACCTCTCATACGGATTCCGGCTCTGACCTCTCACACTGATTCTGGCTCTGACCTCTCATACTGATTCTTGCTCTGACCTCTCACACTGATTCTGGCTTTGACCTCTCACACTGATTCTGGCTCTGACTTCTCAGTCTGATTCTGGCTCTGACTTCTCAGACTGATTCTGGCTCTGACCTCTCACACTGATTCTGGCTCTGACCTCTCATACTGATTCTGGCTCTAATCTCTCATACTGATTCTGGCACTGATCTCTCATACTGATTCTGGCTCTGACCTCTCATACGGATTCCGGCTCTGACCTCTCACACTGATTCTGGCTCTGACTTTTCAGACTGATTCTGGCTCTGACCTCTGATACTGATTCTGGCTCTGACCTCTCACAATGATTCTGGCTCTGACCGCTCAGTCTGATTCTGGCTCTGACCTCTCACACTGATTCTGGCTCTTACCTCTCATACTGATTCTAGCTGTGACCTCTCAGTCTGATTCTGGCTCTGACCTTTCACACTGATTCTGGCTCTGACCTCTCATACTGATTCTGGCTCTGACCTCTCACACTGATTCTGGCTCTGACCTCTCAGTCTGATTCTGGCTTTGACCTCTCATACTGATTCTGGCTCTGACCTCTCATACGGATTCCGGCTCTGACCTCTCACACTGATTCTGGCTCTGACCTCTCATACTGATTCTTGCTCTGACCTCTCACACTGATTCTGGCTTTGACCTCTCACACTGATTCTGGCTCTGACTTCTCAGTCTGATTCTGGCTCTGACTTCTCAGACTGATTCTGGCTCTGACCTCTCACACTGATTCTGGCTCTGACCTCTCATACTGATTCTGGCTCTAATCTCTCATACTGATTCTGGCACTGAATTCTCATACTGATTCTGGCTCTGACCTCTCATACTGATTCTGGCTCTGACCTCTCATACTGATTCTGGCTCTGACCTCTCACACTGATTCTGGCTCTGACCTCTCATACTGATTCTGGCTTTGACCTCTCATTTTGATTCTGGCTCTGACCTCTCAGACTGATTCCGGCTCTGACCTCTCAGTCTGATTCTGGCTCTGACCTCTCAGACTGATTCTGGCTCTGACCTCTCAGTCTGATTCTGGCTCTGACCTCTCATACTGATTCTTGCTCTGACCTCTCACACTGATTCTGGCTCTGACCTCTCAGACTGATTCTGGCTCTGACCTCTCATACTGATTCTGGCTCTGACCTCTCACACTGATTCTTCCTTTGACTTCTCAGACTGATTCTGGCTCCGACCTCTCATACTAATTCTGGCACTGATCTCTCAGACTGATTCTGGCTCTGACCTCTCAGACTGATTCTGGCTCTGACCTCTCAGACTGATTCTGGCTCTGACCTCTCATACTGATTCTGGCTCTGACCTCTCATACTGATTCTGGCTCTGACCTCTCAGTCTGATTCTGGCTCTGACCTCTCACACTGATTCTGGCTCTGACCTCTCATACTGATTCTGCCTCTGACCTCTCAGACTGATTCTGGCTCTGACTTCTCAGACTGATTCTGGCTCCGACCTCTCATACTGATTCTGGCTCTGACCCCTCAGACTGATTCTGTCTCTGACCTCTCATACTAATTCTGGCTCTGACCTCTTAGTCTGATTCTGGCTCTGACCTCTCATACTAATTCTGGCTCTGACCTCTCAGTCTGATTCTGGCTCTGACCTTTCACACTGATTCTGGCTCTGACCTCTCATACTGATTCTGGCTCTGACCTCTCAGTCTGATTCTGGCTTTGACCTCTCATACTGATTCTGGCTCTGACCTCTCATACGGATTCCGGCTCTGACCTCTCACACTGATTCTGGCTCTGACCTTTCAGACTGATTCTGGCTCTGACCTCTGATACTGATTCTGGCTCTGACCTCTCACAATGATTCTGGCTCTGACCGCTCAGTCTGATTCTGGCTCTGACCGCTCAGTCTGATTCTGGCTCTGACCTCTCACACTGATTCTGGCTCTTACCTCTCATACTGATTCTGGCTCTGATTTCTCACACTGATTCTGGCTCTGACCTCTCACACTGATTCTGGCTCTGACCTCTCATACTAATTCTAGCTGTGACCTCTCAGTCTGATTCTGGCTCTGACCTCTCATACTGATTCTTGCTCTGACCTCTCACACTGATTCTGGCTTTGACCTCTCAGTCTGATTCTGGCTCTGACCTCTCACACTAATTCTGGCTCTGACTTCTCAGTCTGATTCTGGCTCTGACTTCTCAGACTGATTCTGGCTCTGACCTCTCACACTGATTCTGGCTCTGACCTCTCAGACTAATTCTGGCTCTAATCTCTCATACTGATTCTGGCACTGATCTCTCAGTCTGATTCTGGCTCTAACCTCTCATACTGATTCTGGCTCTGACCTGTCAGACTGATTCTGGCTCTGACCTCTCACAATGATTCTGGCATTGACCTCTCAGTCTGATTCTGGCTCTGACCTCTCACACTGATTCTGGCTCTGACTTCTCAGTCTGATTCTGGCTCTGACTTCTTAGACTGATTCTGGCTCTGACCTCTCACACTGATTCTGGCTCTGACCTCTCATACTGATTCTGGCTCTGATCTCTCATACTGATTCTGGCTCTGACCTCTCATACCGATTCTGGCTCTGACCTCTCATACCGATTCTGGCTCTGACCTCTCAGGCTGATTCTGGCTCTGACCTCTCAGTCTGATTCCGGCTCTGACCTCTCATACTGATTCCGGCTCTGACCTCTCATACTGATTCTGGCTCTGACCTCTCAGACTGATTCTGGCTCTGACCTCTCAGACTGATTCTGGCACTGATCTCTCAGTCTGATTCTGGCTCTGACCTCTCATACTGATTCTGGCTCTGACCTCTCAGACTGATTCTGGCTCTGACCTCTCATACTGCTTCTGGCTCTGACCTCTCATATCGATTCTGGCTCTGACCTCTCAGACTGATTTTGGCTATGACCTCTCATACTAATTCTAGCTCTGACCTCTCAGACTGAGTCTGGCTCTGACATCTCATACTGCTTCTGGCTCTGACCTCTCAGACTGATTCCGGCTCTGACCTCTCAGTCTGATTCTGGCTCTGACCTCTCAGACTGATTCTGGCTCTGACCTCTCAGTCTGATTCTGGCTCTGACCTCTCACACTGATTCTGGCTCTGACCTCTCATTCTGATTTTGGCTCTGACCTCTCAGTCTGATTCTGGCTCTGACCTTATACTGATTCCGGCTCTGACCTCTCATACTGCTTCTGGCTCTGACCTCTCATACCGATTCTGGCTCTGACCTTTCAGACTGATTCTGGCTCTGACCTCTCAGACTGATTCTGGCTCTGACCTCTCAAACTAATTTTGGCTCTGACCTCTCATACTGATTCTGGCTCTGACATCTCAGACTGATTCTGGCTCTGACCTCTCAGTCTGATTCTGGCTCTGACCTTTCATACTGCTTCTGGCTCTGACCTCTCAGACTGATTCCGGCACTGACCTCTCAGACTGATTCTGGCTCTGAACTTTCAGTCTGTTTCTAGCTCTGACCTCTCATACTGATATTGGTTCTGACCTTTCATACTGATTCTGGCTCTGACCTCTCATACTGATTCTGGCTCTGACATCTCAGACTGATTCTGGCTCTGACCTCTCAGTCTGATTCTGGCTCTGACCTTTCATACTGCTTCTGGCTCTGACCTCTCAGATTGATTCCAGCTCTGACCTCTCAGACTGATTCTGGCTCTGAACTTTCAGTCTGTTTCTAGCTCTGACCTCTCATACTGATATTGGTTCTGACCTTTCATACTGATTCTGGATCTGACCTCTCATACTGATTCTGGCTCTGACCTCTCAGAGTGATTCTGGCTCTGACCTCTCAGACTGATTCTGGCTCTGACCTCTCATACTGATTCTGGCTCTGACCTTTCAGACTGATTCTGGCTCTGACCTTTCATACTGATTCTGGCTCTGACCTTTCATACTGATTCTGGCTCTGACCTCTCAGACTGATTCTGGCACTGATCTCTCATACTGATTCTGGCTCTGACCTCTCAGACTGATTCTGGCTCTGACCTCTCAGTCTGATTCTGGCTCTGACCTTTTATACTGCTTCTGGCTCTGACCTCTCAGACTGATTCCGGCTCTGACCTCTCAAACTGATTCTGGCTCTGACCTCTCAGACTGTTTCTGGCTCTGACTTCTCAGACTGATTCTGGCTCTGACCTCTCAGACCGATTCTGGCTCTGACCTCTCAGTCTGATTCTGGCTCTGACCTCTCATACTGATTCTGGCACTGATCTCTCATACTGATTCTGGCTCTGACCTCTCAGACTGATTCTGGCTCTGACCTCTCATACTGATTCTGGCTCTGACCTCTCATACTGATTCTGGCTCTGACCTCTCATACTGATTCTGGCTCTGACCTCTCACACTGATTCTGGCTCTGACCTCTCAAACTGATTCTGGCTTTGACCTCTCATACTGATTCTGGCTCTGACCTCTCAGACTGATTCCGGCTCTGACCTCTCAGTCTGATTCCGCCTCTGACCTCTCAGACTGATTCTGGCTCTGACCTCTCAGTCTGATTCTGGCTCTGACCTCTCAGTCTGATTCTGGCTCTGACCTCTCAGTCTGATTCTGGCTCTGACCTCTCACACTGATTCTGGCTCTGACCTCTCATACTGATTCTGGCTCTGACCTCTCACACTGATTCTTCCTCTGACTTCTCAGACTGATTCTGGCTCCGACCTCTCATACTAATTCTGGCACTGATCTCTCAGACTGATTCTGGCTCTGACCTCTCAGACTGATTCTGGCTCTGACCTCTCAGACTGATTCTGGCTCTGACCTCTCATACTGATTCTGGCTCTGACCTCTCATACTGATTCTGGCTCTGACCTCTCAGTCTGATTCTGGCTCTGACCTCTCACACTGATTCTGGCTCTGACCTCTCACACTGATTCTGCCTCTGACCTCTCAGACTGATTCTGGCTCTGACTTCTCAGACTGATTCTGGCTCCGACCTCTCATACTGATTCTGGCTCTGACCCCTCAGACTGATTCTGGCTCTGACCTCTCATACTAATTCTGGCTCTGACCTCTTAGTCTGATTCTGGCTCTGACCTCTCATACTAATTCTGGCTCTGACCTCTCAGTCTGATTCTGGCTCTGACCTTTCACACTGATTCTGGCTCTGACCTCTCATATTGATTCTGGCTCTGACCTCTCACACTGATTCTGGCTCTGACCTCTCAGTCTGATTCTGGCTTTGACTTCTCATACTGATTCTGGCTCTGACCTCTCATACGGATTCCGGCTTTGACCTCTCACACTGATTCTGGCTCTGACCTTTCAGACTGATTCTGGCTCTGACCTCTGATACTGATTTTGGCTCTAAACTCTCACAATGATTCTGTCTCTGACCGCTCAGTCTGAATCTGGCTCTGACCGCTCAGTCTGATTCTGGCTCTGACCTCTCACACTGATTCTGGCTCTGACCTCTCACACTGATTCTGGCTCTTACCTCTCATACTGATTCTGGCTCTGACCTCTCACACTGATTCTGGCTCTGACCTCTCACACTGATTCTGGCTCTGACCTCTCATACTAATTCTAGCTGTGACCTCTCACTCTGATTCTGGCTCTGACCTCTCATACTGATTCTTGCTCTGACCTCTCACACTGATTCTGGCTTTGACCTCTCAGTCTGATTCTGGCTCTGACCTCTCACACTGATTCTGGCTCTGACTTCTCAGTCTGATTCTGGCTCTGACTTCTCAGACTGATTCTGGCTCTGATCTCTCACACTGATTCTGGCTCTGATCTCTCACACTGATTCTGGCTCTGACCTCTCATACTGATTCTGGCTCTAATCTCTCATACTGATTCTTGCTCTGACCTCTCATACCGATTCTGTCTCTGACCTCTCATACTGATTCTGGCTCTGACCTCTCAGTCTGATTCTGGCTCTGACCTCTCAGTCTGATTCCGGCTCTGACCTCTCATACTGATTCTGGCTCTGACCTCTCATACTGATTCTGGCGCTGACCTCTCAGACTAATTCTGGCGCTGACCTCTCAGACTGATTCTGGCTCTGACCTCTCAGACTGATTCTGGCTCTGACCTCTCATACTGCTTCTGGCTCTGACCTCTCATATCGATTCTGGCTCTGACCACTCAGACTGATTCTGGCTCTGACCTCTCATACTAATTCTCGCTCTGACCTCTCAGACTGAGTCTGGCTCTGACATCTCATACTGCTTCCGGCTCTGACCTCTCAGACTGATTCCGGCTCTGACCTCTCAGTCTGATTCTGGCTCCGACCTCTCAGACTGATTCTGGCTCCGACCTCTCAGACTGATTCTGGCTCTGACCTCTCAGACTGATTCTGGCTCTGACCTCTCATTCTGATTCTGGCTCTGACCTCTCATACTGATTCCGGCTCTGACCTCTCATACCGATTCTGGCTCTGACATCTCAGACTGATTCTGGCTCTGACCTCTCAGTCTGATTCTGGCTCTGACCTTTCATACTGCTTCTGGCTCTGACCTCTCACACTGATTCTGGCTCTGATCTCTCATACTGATTTTGGCTCTGACCTCTCATACTGATTCTGGCTCTGACCTCTCATACCGATTCTGGCTCTGACCTCTCAGACTGATTCTGGCTCTGACGTTTCATACTAAATCTGGCTCTGACCTTTCAGACTGATTCCGGCTTTAACCTTTCAGACTGATTCTTGCTCTGATCTCTCATACTGATTCTGACTTTGATCTCTCATACTGATTCTGGCTCTGACCTCTCATACTGATTCTGTCTCTGACCTCTCGTACTGATTCCAATTCTGACCTTTCATACTGCTTCTGGCTCTGACTTCTCATACCGGTTCTGGCTCTGACCTCTCAGACTGATTCTGGCTGTGACCTCTCAAACTAATTCTGGCTCTGACCTCTCAGACTGATTCTGCCACTGACCTCTCAAACTAATTCTGGCTCTGACCTCTCAGTCTGATTCTGGCTCTGACCTCTCATACTGATTCTGGCTCTGACCTCTCATACTGATTCTGGCTCTGACCTCTCAGACTGATTCTGGCTCTGACGTCTAATACTACTTCTGGCTCTGAACTCTCAGACCGATTCTGGCTCTGACCTCTCATACTGATTCTGGCTCTGACCTCTCACACTGATTCTGGCTCTGACCTCTCACACTGATTCTGCCTCTGACTTCTCAGACTGATTCTGGCTCCGACCTCTCATACTGATTCTGGCTCCGACCTCTCATACTGATTCTGGCACTGATCTCTCATACTGATTCTGGCTCTGACCTCTCACACTGATTCTTGCTCTGACCTCTCACACTGATTCTGGCTCTGACCTCTCAGTCTGATTCTGGCTCTGACCTCTCAGACTGATTCTGGCTCTGACCTCTCATACTGATTCTGGCTATGACCTCTCACACTGATTATGGCTCTGACCTCTCATACTGATTCTGGCACTGATCTCTCATACTGATTCTGGCTCTGACCTCTCACACTGATTCTTGCTCTGACCTCTCACACTGATTCTGGCTCTGACCTCTCAGTCTGATTCTGGCTCTGACCTCTCAGACTGATTCTGGCTCTGACCTCTCATACTGATTCTGGCTATGACCTCTCACACTGATTATGGCTCTGACCTCTCAGTCTGATTCTGGCTCTGACCTCTCACACTGATTCTGGCTCTGACCTCTCAGTCTGATTCTGGCTCTGACCTCTCACACTGATTCTGGCTCTGACCTCTCAGTCTGATTCTGGCTCTGACCTCTCACACTGATTCTGGCTCTGACCTCTGAGACAGATTCTGGCTCTGACCTCTCATACTAATTCTGGCTCTGACCTCTCAGACTGATTCTGGCTCTGACCTCTCAGTCTGATTCTGGCTCTTACCTCTCACACTGATTCTGGCTCTGACCTCTCAGTCTGATTCTGGCTCTGACCTCTCAGTCTGATTCTGGCTCTGACCTCTCACACTGATTCTGGCTCTGACCTCTGAGACAGATTCTGGCTCTGACCTCTCATACTAATTCTGGCTCTGACCTCTCAGACTGATTCTGGCTCTGACTTCTGAGACTGATTCTGGCTCCGACCTCTCATACTGATTCGGGCACTGATATACTGATTCTGGCTCTGACCTCTCATACCAATTCTGGCTCTAACCTCTCAGACTGATTCTGGCTCTGACCTCTCAGTCTGATTCTGGCTGTGACCTCTCAGACTGATTCTGGCTCTGACCTCTCAGACTGATTCTGGCTCTGACCTCTCAGACTGATTCTGGCTCTGACCTCTCATAGTGATTCTGGCTCTGACCTCTCATACTGATTCTGGCTCTGACCTCTCAGTCTGATTCCGGCTCTGACCTCTCAGTCTGATTCCGGCTCTGACCTCTCAGTCTGAATCCAGGCTCTGACCTCTCATACTGCTTCTGGCTCTGACCTCTCAGACTGATTCCGGCTCTGACCTCTCAGACTGATTCCGGCTCTGACCTCTCAGACTGATTCTGGCTCTGAATTCTCAGACTGATTCTGGCTCTGACCTCTCATACTGATTCCGGCTCTAACCTCTCATACTAATTCTGGCACTGATCTCTCAGACTGATTCCGGCTCTGACCTTTCATACTGCTTCTGGTTCTGTCCTCTCATACTGATTCTTGCTCTGACCTCTCAGACTGATTCTGGCTCTGACCTCTCATACTGATTCTGGCTCTGACCTCTCAGTCTGATTCCGGCTCTGACCTCTCAGTCTGATTCCGGGCTCTGACCTCTCATACTGATTCTGGCTCTGACCTCTCATACTGCTTCTGGCTCTGACCTCTCATACCGATTCTGGCTCTGACCTCTCAGACTGATTCTGGCTCGGACCTCTCATACTAATTCTAACTCTGACCTCTCAGACTGATTCTGGTTCTGACATCTTATACTGCTTCTGGCTCTGACCTCTCAGACTGATTCCGGCTCTGACCTCTCAGTCTGATTCTGGCACTGATCTCTCATACTGATTCTGGCTCTGACCTCTCATACTGATTCTGGCTTTGACCTCTCATACTGATTCTGGCTCTGACCTCTCACACTGATTCTGGCTCTGACCTCTCATACTGATTCTGGCTCTGACCTCTCACACTGATTCTGGCTCTGACCTCTCACACTGATTCTGGCTCTGACCTCTCATACTGATTCTTGCTCTGACCTCTCACACTGATTCTGGCTCTGACCTCTCACACTGATTCTGGCTCTGACCTCTCATACTGATTCTTGCTCTGACCTCTCACACTGATTCTGGCTCTGACCTCTGAGACTGATTCTGGCTCTGACCTCTGAGAATGATTCTGGCTCTGACCTCTCATACTAATTCTGGCTCTGACCTCTCAGTCTGATTCTGCCTCTGACCTCTCATAATGATTCTGGCTCTGACCTCTCATACTGATTCTGGCTCTGACCTCTCATACTGATTCTGGCTCTGACCTCTCATACTGATTCTGGCACTGATCTCTCATTCTGATTCTGGCTCTGACCTCTCACACTGATTCTGGCTCTGACCTCTCACACTGATTCTGGCTCTGACCTCTCACACTGATTCTGGCTCTGACCTCTCACACTGATTCTGGCTCTGATCTCTCATACTGATTCTGGCTCTGACCTCTCACACTGATTCTGGCTCTGACCTCTCAGTCTGATTCTGGCTCTGACCTCTCAGTCTGATTCTGGCTCTGACCTCTCATACTGATTCTTGCTCTGACCTCTCACACTGATTCTGGCTCTGACCTCGGAGACTGATTCTGGCTCTGACCTCTCAGACTGATTCTGGCTCTGACCTCTCATACTAATTCTGGCTCTGACCTCTCAGTCTGATTCTGCCTCTGACCTCTCATACTGATTCTGGCTCTGACCTCTCATACTGATTCTGGCTCTGACCTCTCATACTGATTCTGGCTCTGACCTCTCATACTGATTCTGGCTCTGACCTCTCACACTGATTCTGTCTCTGACCTCTCATACTGATTCTGTCTCTGATCTCTCAGACTGATTCTGGCTCTGACCTCTCAGACTGATTCTCGCTCTGACCTCTCATACTGATTCCAGTTCTGACCTTTCATACTGCTTCTGGCTCTGACCTCTCATACCGATTCTGGCTCTGACCTCTCAGACTGATTCTGGCTCTGACCTCTCATACTAATTCTGGCTCTGACCTCTCAGTCTGATTCTGGCTCTGACCTCTCATACTGATTCTGGCTCTGACCTCGCACACTGATTCTGGCTCTGACCTCGCACACTGATTCTGGCTCTGACCTCTCAGTCTTATTCTGGCTCTGACCTCTCATACTGATTCCGGCTCTGACCTCATACTGATTCTGGCTCTGACCTCTTACACTGATTCTGGCTCTGACCTCTCAGACTGATTCTGGCTCTGACCTCTCAGACTGATTCTGGCTCTGACCTCTGTGGGGGAGGTAGGCTCAGCGGTAGCAGCAGCGGACCCAGACAGTCAGAGACAGACACCAAAATCAGTTTGAACAGGGTTTTAGCCCTGTGTGTTTATTTTGCAAAAAGGTTTAAAGGTGTTGGCAAACAAAATAAACAGGCCTTTACTTCAGGCAAAAACAGTAACACAAATACCTGCCCGGCTAGGCGACTAACTACACAGAAGCAATCTGTCTATACGTGTGGCTTGCTTCAACCACACGAACAAAACAAAGCAAGAACAATACAATCTGTGGAGCACCCACTGGTCTCACCAGTTTTCAGTTAGGACGGACAGGACCTGGCTCCACCACTCTCCCCCAGGAACTTCCCAGGACAGAAGTCTGGAGAGGCTTTATAGGCCTGTGATTAGGCCTAACTGTTCCCACCTGTACATGAAAGCTCCTTCCTGCAGTAGGATGAGAAGGGGTTAGTACTGACATATGCCTTACTACAGCTATTGAAGCCCTCACTCACCAGACATATGAGAGGACTCTGGGGGAGATATAGCGTCCTTCCAGGACTTTTCCTGTCACTTTCTTACATACCCTCCCCCTCTGTTCGAACCTATAGGGGCGAACACCTTTCGCCACCATACAATGTGTCCTGGATAAAGCATCTGCATTCCCCTGTAATTTCCTGGATCGGTGTTCGACCCTAAATTTAAAATTTTGTAAGGTAAGGAACCATCTCGTAACCCGAGCATTTCTCTCTTTAGCCTGAGACATCCATGTGAGAGGGGAGTGGTCAGTAATCAACCGAAACTGTCGGCCTAGCAAATAATATCGTAGGGACTCCAGAGCCCATTTGATGGCCAAACACTCCCTTTCTACAATACTGTAATTTTTCTCTGCGTGAGTGAGCTTTCGACTCAGGTATGTTACTGGATGTTCCTCACCTTCGATCACCTGTGAAAGGACTGCCCCTAACCCTACATCTGAGGCATCAGTCTGTACCACAAATTCTTTGGCATAATTTGGAGTGACCAAGACCGGTTGTATACAAAGGACCGATTTTAACTTTTGGAATGCCCCCTCAGCCCCTTCACTCCATTTGATGAGGCCAGTTCTCCCTCCCTTGGTCAGGTCAGTCAGGGGAGCTGCGATGGAGGCAAAATTGGGTATGAACCTCCTATAGTACCCCACAATTCCCAGGAAAGCCCTCACCTGCTTTTTACTTACGGGACGGGGCCCAATTCTGGATAGTCTCTACTTTATTCACCTGGGGTTTGATTACTCCTCTTCCTATTGTGTACCCCAAATACCGGGCTTCCTCAGGGCCCAATGCGCACTTTTTGGGGTTAGCAGTTAATCCGGCTGCCCGAAGCGAATCTAGTACCGCTTGGACCTTCGGCAAGTGGCTCCCCCAATCAGGGCTGAAGATGACAATATCGTCAAGGTAGGCTGAAGCATACCTGCGATGTGGCTTGAGGATTTTGTCCATCAACCGTTGAAAGGTGGCGGGAGCACCATGTAATCCGAAAGGCATAGTTACGTACTGGAAGAGACCATCTGGGGTGGCAAATGCAGTTTTCTCTCTAGCACTCTCCGTAAGTGGCACCTGCCAATACCCTTTTGTTAAATCGAGAGTCGAGAAATACCTGGAAGTCCCTAACCTCTCGATCAGCTCGTCTACTCTGGGCATTGGATAGGCATCAAACTTTGAATTTTCATTTAATTTACGGAAATCGTTACAAAATCTGATTGTACCATCGGGTTTGGGAATCAGGACAATAGGATTTGACCACGCACTTTTTGACTCTTCAATGACCCCAAGAGCTAACATATTGTTAACCTCTTTTGTTATGGCCTGTCTACGAGCTTCAGGTACATGGTAGGGCTTCAGACTGATTCGTACCTGCGGCTCGGTAACAATATCATGCTCTATTAGATTAGTACGCCCGGGTATCTCTGAAAATACATCAGTGTTTCTCTGTACTAGTTCCTTTGTCTCTTGTGCCTGTACCTTAGACAGAGTCACCGCTATCTGTACATCAGGACAATGATTATCACTTGCACCTCTGCCTTTAGTGGCACTCTCTCTAGGGGTACTTAGGGCCGACAAGGATTCCCTCTCTTTCCAGGGTTTTAACAGATTCACATGGTAGATCTGTTCAGGTTTCCTCCTGCCTGGTTGGAAGACCTTGTAGTTTACATTTCCCACTTTTTCAATTATCTCATATGGACCTTGCCACTTGGCTAGAAATTTACTCTCTACGGTGGGCACGAGCACTAACACCCGGTCACCTGGGTTAAAGGATCTGAGCTGAGACTTTCGGTTATAAACACGGCTTTGTGCCAACTGAGCATGCTCCATGTGCTCCTTTACGATGGGCATTACTGCGGCAATTCGGTCTTGCATTTGAGTTATGTGCTCTATAACGCTACGGTAGGGAGTGGGTTCCTGTTCCCAAGTTTCCCTAGCAATATCTAATAGACCCCTTGGATGTCTACTGGGGTACCTCTCGGATGGCAAACATTAAATATGGCAGCAAACAATCCCAGTCCTTACCATCCTTGCTAACCACCCTTTTCAACATTCCTTTAAGGGTCTTATTAAACCTCTCAACTAGGCCATCGGTCTGGGGGTGGTAGACAGAGGTTCTCAAGTGCTTAATACCCAGGAGCTTACACCTTTCCTTTGTAATTTTGGACATAAAGGGGGTACCTTGATCCGTCAGGATATCCTTAGGAATACCAGTCCGGGAAAACATATAAAACAACTCCTTTGCGATTAGTTTTGCTGAGGTATGTCTGAGGGGCACGGCCTCAGGGTATCGAGTAGCATAATCTAATACTACCAATATGTACTGATGTCCCCTAGCCGATTTCACCAGGGGTTCCACCAAATCCATAGCTATACGCTCAAAGGGCACCTCTATAATTGGGAGGGGTACTAATGGACTCCTGAAGTGGGAGACTGGTGCAGTCAATTGGCACACTGGGCAGGAGCTACAGTAATCTCGTACATGTCTGTCCACCCCCGGCCAATAGAAACGTTGTAATATACGTTCTTTAGTTTTCTCATACCCCAAATGTCCTCCCAGTGCATGCTTATGGGCTAAGTCTAGAACCACTTTTTGGAAGGGTTGGGGTACCAACAATTGCTCAATGACATTATCTCTTATTTTGCTTACCCTATACAGTAAATCCTGGTTCATAGCAAAATAAGGAAATTCTTGATCAGCCCCTGGATATTGGGACTGACCATTTATCACCTTTATATTTTCTCGTGCCCGAGACAAGTGTGGGTCCCTGAGTTGGGCAGTACCAAAATTGTCATGGGACACCTCAAGTTCTGGCAGGTCAGACACCTCCTTCTGACCTTCAGTGTCACCAGCTAACACAGTAAGTGGCGAGCTAGTTTCTTCTGGGACAGCGGCTATTGCTGGCCCACCACAGTCCGGGTCAAAAGGTTCAGGATCCATTTTTGGCAACCTTTCACACCCATCCTGCTCTTTATCTTGGTTTTTCCACAGGCTCCAGAACCCAGGAAAATCTCTTCCAAGAATGACACTGTGGAACAGGCTTTGCACTACACCGACCTGGTGACGGACTACCCCACAGGTAGTCTCGATGGGGACTTCGGCTATTGGGTACTTTCTGATGTCACCATGGATGCACAAGACCCCCACCGTACGTCCATTGTATTGGGCAGGGTCCACCAGAGTTGCACGTATCAGGGTCACCACACTACCAGAGTCCATGAGAGCAGACACAGACTGTCCTCCCACAGTTACCACACACATTGGAGGATCCTCATCCGTCGGCAGTTCGGCTAAACAGGCAGGTTGAGAAAACAGCGAGACTTGCCGGACACTGCTACAGTCCATTGGCTCACTGGTCAGAGGGCAACGTGCAGCCACATGTCCCATCTCATGGCACCGCCAGCACCGTAAATGGGATTGGTCGCCATTTTGCGTTTTGAATCTAGGGAACACGGTTCCGGCTGCCTGCTCCCCGGGTATACAACCTTCCAGTCCAATCCTCCTCACACCCCTATTGGTGGGTATGATCCTGCCAGATTTCGGGGAGGTTGGCCGGGAGGGGGTCTGGAGGAGTTCCTCAGTGGCCCGATATCTCTCCACCAGGCAAACCAGCTCCTCTGCCGTCGTGGGCCCTGCTTGGCCAACCCAGCTTTGGATTTTAGGAGGAAGGGAGCGGGTGTACTTGTCCAGCATTACCCGTTCTACCATCTTGGCAGGGGACGCTTCTTCTGGCTGGAGCCACTTTTTCACCAGGTAGACCAAGTCATGCATTTGAGACCTGGGTGGGAGACTTTCAGAAAAAGTCCAGTGATGTACCCTTCCGGCTCGTACATGCATGTTTACTCCAAGTCGGGCTAGGATTTCTCCCCTCAGCTTGGTATAGTCCCTGGCGTCTGTCTCACACAGATCATAATACGCCTTTTGTGGCTCCCCGGTTAAAAAAGGCGCCACAACATCTGCCCACTGTTCTTTTGGCAGCTTTTCTCGCTCTGCAACCCGCTCAAAAACATGTAAATACGCTTCCACGTCGTCTGTGGATGTCATCTTTTGTAGCGAACTCTGTACAGCAGCTCGAGCAGTGGGTCTCACCTCTTGGGACTCAGCAGAAGACGCTCTCCCCAGCTTTTGAGCAGCCAAGGTCTCACTCAACGCAGTCAACTGCTTCATGAACATCAGATTCATTTCTTGTTGCCATTTTTCAGAGGCCTCCATTGCACGCTGTTGCCGCCTCTCAGCATCCACCTGGGCCTGTCCAAGCAACTTAACCAGGTCTTCCATTGCAGCAGCGTTCATCTTTTGTTCTACCACCGCCTTCACCCAGGACATCCGGTGATAGAGCGAGAGAAAAAAAAAAAAAAAGGTATCTGTCTCTTTAAGAGCTGTTTTAAACTGGGCGTGCCCGCATCCGAAGCACCAAATGTGGGGGAGGTAGGCTCAGCGGTAGCAGCAGCGGCCCCAGACAGTCAGAGACAGACCCCAAAATCAGTTTGAACAGGGTTTTAGCCCTGTGTGTTTATTTTGCAAAAAGGTTTAAAGGTGTTGGCAAACAAAATAAACAGGCCTTTACTTCAGGCAAAAACAGTAACACAAATACCTGCCCGGCTAGGCGACTAACTACACAGAAGCAATCTGTCTATACGTGTGGCTTGCTTCAACCACACGGACAAAACAAAGCAACAAAAATACAAGCTGTGGAGCACCCACTGGTCTCACCAGTTTTCAGTTAGGACGGACAGGACCTGGCTCCACCACTCTCCCCCAGGAACTGCCCAGGACAGAAGTCTGGAGAGGCTTTATAGGCCTGTGATTAGGCCTAACTGTTCCCACCTGTACATGAAAGCTCCTTCCTGCAGTAGGATGAGAAGGGGTTAGTACTGACATATGCCTTACTACAGCTATTGAAGCCCTCACTCACAAGACATATGAGAGGACTCTGGGGGAGATATAGCGTCCTTCCAGGACTTTTCCTGTCACTTTCTTACACCTCTCAGACTGATTCTGGCTCTGACCTCTCAGACTGATTCTCGCTCTGACCTCTCATACTGATTCTGGCTTTGACCTCTCAGACTGATTCTGGCTCCGACTTCTCAGACTGATTCTGGCTCCGACCTCTCATACCGATTCTGGCTCTGACCTCTCAGACTGATTCTGGCTCTGACCTCTCATACTAATTCTGGCTCTGACCTCTCAGTCTGATTCTGGCTCTGACCTCTCAGTCTGATTCTGGCTCTGACCTCTCATACTGATTCTGGCTCTGACCTCTCACACTGATTCTGGCTCTGACCTCTCACACTGATTTTGGCTCTGACCTCTCATACTGATTCTGGCTCTGACCTCTCAGACTGATTCTGGCTCTGACCTCTCATACTGATTCTGGCTCTGACCTCTCAGACTGATTCTGGCTCCGACCTCTCATACTGATTCTGGCTCTGACCTCTCATACTGATTCTGGCTCTGACCTCTCAGACTGATTCTGGCTCTGACCTCTCAAACTGATTCTGGCACTGATCTCTCATACTGATTCTTGCTCTGACCTCTCATACTGATTCTGTCTCTGACATCGCATATATATGCGCTCATGCGGGTGTTCCATATATATATGTGCTCATGTATGTATGTATGTATATATATATATATATATATATATATATATATATATATATATACAGGGTGCTCGCATATATATACTGGGTGTCCCAAAAAAATGCGCGCGCACATGTGCGCGGGTGTCGCATATATATGCGCTCGCATATATATGCATATATTTATATATATAAATATGCGCGGGTGTCCCATATATATGTGGGACATATACAGGGTTCCCAAAAAAATGTATACACATTTTAGCAGCTGATATCTCAATTATTTATTCTTTCTTTACAGACTGAACCCATTAAACCGAGTGATGGCATACAGACTTGACTTTGAAAAAGGAAATTTATTCTAAAATGCTACTGGAAGTATGAAAACGCAGTAGAAGTGCAAAGACAATTTAGGAGGGAGTTTAACAAAGAACCACCTACACGAGTTACCATCACTCAAATTAGAGATAAGTTTGAAGCTGATGGAAATGTTCAGGACGTCCATAAGAAGTGTTTTGGAAGACCACGTACCTCGACAAGCCCCATAAAAGAAGAAAGATTACTGGAAACGTTTCAACGAAGTCCAAGAAACTCTTTGCGGCAAGCTAGTCGTGAGGTAGGGATTTCAAACTCATCAGTTCATCGCATCATGAAACGTTGTCAGTGGAGAAGTTACATTCCAAGATTAGTCCATGCTTTTAATGATGATGATCCAGACCGAAGAGTACAGTATTGCGAGTGGTACTTGGAACGATGTAACGAAGATGCACACTTTCCCACAAAGATTGTGTGGAGTGATGAGGCCACATTCAAATTAAATGGTTCGATTAACAGACACAATTGCACCTACTGGGGACCTGAGAATAACACATGGTAGTGTGGAGGTGCCCCATTCTTCTTCTTTTATGGGGCTTGTCGAGGTGCGTGGTCTTCCGGAACGCTTCTTATGGATGTCCTGAACATTTCCATCAGCTTCAAACTTATCTGTAATTCGAGTGATGGTCACTCGTTGTAGGTGGTTCTTTGTTAAACTCCCTCCTAAATTGTCTTTGCACTTCTACTGCGTTTTCATACTTCCAGTAGCATTTTAGAATAAATTTCCTTTCTTCAAAGTCAAGTCTGTATGCCATCACTCGGTTTAATGGGTTCAGTCTGTAAAGAAAGAATATAATTGAGTTATCAGCTGCTAAAATGTGTATACATTTTTTGGACACCCTGTATATGTGTGCGCATATACAGGGTGGGGCGCATATATATATGCGCGCATATATATGTGTGCACATATATATGTTTCGGGGGATATTGTCACTCCTTAGGGAGAGACCACCATATAGGTGTGTGGAGACTTGTTAAGCCTTTAGCACTCCACTTTGCAAGGAACTATGGGAAGAATATGCAAATCTGCCTTCCATGATGTAATTAGGAAGACAGTTGCTGCCTCAGTGTTGCAAACCAATAGAGGGCGCTCACTGGAATGTGCAAGCCTGTCTTAAGACAGGATTCCAGTGAAATAACCCAATAATGGCTGCTCCCTTTAGCCTCATGCCCGACCTTCCAAGAGGCCTTTGTTTAGCAATGACGCTGGGAATATTACCATATATATATGCGCGCACATCTATATATACACACACAAACACATATATATGCGTACACACACACATATATGCACACACACATACAGTATATAGGCACGCACACATATATATGCACACACACACATATATATATATACAGTCCTATGAAAAAGTTTGGGCACCCCTATTAATCTTAATCATTTTTAGTTCTAAATATTTTGGTGTTTGCAGCAGCCATTTCAGTTTGATATATCTAATAACTGATGGACACAGTAATATTTCAGGATTGAAATGAGGTTTATTGTACCAAAAGAAAATGTGCAATATGCATTAAACCAAAATTTGACCGGTGCAAAAGTATAGGCACCCCAACAGAAAAGTGACATAAATATTTAGTAGATCCTCCTTTTGCACAGATAACAGCCTCTAGTCGCTTCCTGTAGCTTTTAATCAGTTCCTGGATCCTGGATGAAGGTATTTTGGACCATTCCTCTTTACAAAACAATTCAAGTTCAGTTAAGTTTGATGTTCGCCGAGCATGGACAGCCCGGTCTCAAATGATCTGAAAACAAAGATTGTTCAACATAGTTGTTCAGGGGAAGGATACAAAAAGTTGTCTCAGAGATTTAACCTGTCAGTTTCCACTGTGAGGAACATAGTAAGGAAATGGAAGACCACAGGGACAGTTCTTGTTAAGCCCAGAAGTGGCAGGCCAAGAAAAATATCAGAAAGGCAGAGAAGAAGAATGGTGAGAACAGTCAAGGACAATCCACAGACCACCTCCAAAGAGCTGCAGCATCATCTTGCTGCAGATGGTGTCACTGTGCATCGGTCAACAATACAGCACACTTTGCACAAGGAGAAGCTGTCAGGGAGAGTGATGAGAAAGAAGCCGTTTCTGCAAGCACGCCACAAACAGAGTCGCCTGAGGTATACAAAAGCACATTTGGACAAGCCAGCTTCATTTTGGAAGAAGGTCCTGTGGACTGATGAAACAAAGATTGACTTGTTTGGTCATACAAAAAGGCGTTATGCATGGCGTCCAAAAAAAAAACAGCATTCCAAGAAAAACACTTGCTACCCATTGTAAAATTTGGTGGAGGTTCCATCATGCTTTGGGGCTGTGTGACCAATGCCGGCACCGGGAATCTTGTTAAAGTTGAGGATCGCATGGATTCCACTCAGTATCAGCAGATTCTTGAGAATAATGTTCAAGAATCAGTGATGAAGTTGAAGTTACGCCGGGGATGGATATTTCAGCAAGACAATGATCCAAAACACCGCTCCAAATCGACTCAGGCATTCATGCAGAGGAACAATTACAATGTTCTGGAATGGCCATCCCAGTCCCCAGACCTGAATATCATTGAACATCTGTGGGATGATTTGAAGCGGGTTGTCCATGCTCGGCGACCATCAAACTTAACTGAACTTGAATTGTTTTGTAAAGAGTAATGGTCCAAAATACCTTCATCCAGGATCTAGGAACTGATTAAAAGCTACAGGAAGCGACTAGAGGCTGTTATCTTTGCAAAAGGAGGATCTACTAAATATTAATGTCACTTTTCTGTTGAGGTGCCCATACTTTTGCACTGGTCAAATTTTGGTTTAATGTATATTGCACGTTTTCTGTTAGTACAATAAACCTCATTTCAATCCTGAAATATTACTGTGTCCATTAGTTATCAGATATATCAAACTGAAATGGCTGCTGCAAACACCAAAATATTTAGAACTAAAAATGATTAAGATTAATAGGGGTGCCCAAACTTTTTCATAGGACTGTATATATATATATATATATATATATATATATATATATATATACTAGCTGGTACCCGCGACTTCGTCTGCGGTGATTGTAGAAGTGGGTAAATACAGGCGCAGGTAAGGTTTTAGTAGTGTGTATAAGGTGTGGGATATAAAATGTAACTTTGTATCTTGTTTTTGCTATAAATCTGAGAATACGTGAGACTTTTGTGTTGAATGTAATTTGTAGTTCAGCTGCTATACGGTGTTCTGAGAAACTGTACATAGTGTGTTTGGGACAGAGGTATTTCAGGTTAATATACTTCGATATACGACATTGTATGATTCGTTATTTTCCGCCAGTACATGTAAGTTTTGCGCATAGGATACTCTTGAGCAAGCAACATAAAGTCTGGCCCTGTGCATGACAGTTTAGTAACCCATCATGTCCTTCACATTAACCATTGTGTAAGAGTTACTGATATGTTAGAGACTTGGAGGTAATAATTAAGTATCTTCATTATTGAGGTCTTTTATTAGTACCTCCATATGTCTCACATATTAGTAACCGTTATATGGGGCACAAAGGGGTTAATATGAGGGACATGATGGGGTTTATTCCTATTAATGTGAGGCACATGGAGTTACTAACACTAAACTAATAACCCCAAATGCCTGACATTAATGAGAATAGGAAGTAAAGGAAGGGACCTGTGTGTTTCTTCACGTTGCTAGCAGCTTCCTCTCCTCCTCGGGAACTTTTGCAGGATGCAGACGGCAGGAGCTATCACTATAGCAGGCAGAGACCTGAGCAATTAAGCTCCACCCCCTTGGTTTCCTGCACCCCTCTCAAAGGGGAGTGTCCTTATGCCTCAGCTCTAGCAGAGCACTGAAGGGACGCTCCGACTTCATTTAACTCTTGCAGGTCCTGTGCTGCTGGTGTGCCAGTGAAATATGGCAGGAGTGCCACTCTTGGCACGTGTGCCAGGGGTTGCTGACCTCTGCTGTAGGGGGTAATATGAATTTTGTGGCTTGCTATGGTCCAAAGTGTGTGAGATTGCAGAGATAGTGATGTGAGTTTGGGTTTTGTGGGGGTCCTGGGAAAAACGTATGTGTGCTATTGTGACGAAAAGTAGCCTATTGTGCAATCCTGTGTAGTAACTATGTTTGTGGAAAATTTCAGCCAAATCGGTCGAGCGGGTTTTGCGTGATTGACCGCCAAACATCCAAACCCACAAACATTTCACAATTATAATATACTAGCTGGTACCCGCGACTTCGTCTGCGGTGATTGTAGAAGTGGGTAGATACAGGCGCGGGTAAGGTTTTCGTAGTGTGTATAAGGTATGGGATATGAAATGTAACTTTGTATCTTGTTTTTGCTGTAATTCAGAGAATACTTGAGACTTTTGTGTTGAAGTTAACTTGTATTTGAGCTGCTATACGGTGTTGTGAGAAACTTTACATAGTGACTTTGGGACAGAAGTATTTGAAGTTAACCCTTTCCCGCCGATGGCATTTTTTGATTTTCGTTTTTGACTCCCCTCCTTCTAAACCCCATAACTTTTTTATTTCTCCGCTCCCAGAGTCATATGAGGTCTTAATTTTTGCTGGGACAAATTTTTCTTCATGATGCCACCATTGTTTATTCTATATAATGTACTGGGAAGCAGAGAAAAAATTCTGAATGGGGTGGATTTGACGAAAAAATGCATTTCTGCGACTTTCTTACGGGCTTTGGTTTTACAGCGTTCACTGTGCAACCAAAATGACATGTCCCCTGTATTCTGTGTTTCGTTACGATGCTGGGGATACCAAATTTATATGGTTTTATCTACTTTTTGACCCTTTAAAAAAATCCAAAACTGTGTTAAAATTTTTTTTTTTTTGAAAAGTCGTCATATTCCGACAGCCGTAACTTTTTTATACGTCCGTGTACGGGGATGTATAGGGCGTCTTTTTTTGCGGGGCCGGGTGTACTTTTTAGTTCTACCATTTTCGGGAAATGTTATTGCTTTGATCACTTTTTATTCAAATTTGTATCAGAATCAAAACAGTGAAAAAACGGCGGTTTGGCACTTTTGAGCATTTTTCCCGCTACGGCGTTTACCGAACAGGAAAAATATTTGTATAGCTTTGTAGAGCGGGCGATTTCGGAAGTGGGGATACCTAACATGTATGTGTTTCACAGTTTTTAACTACTTTTATATGTGTTCTAGGGAAAGGGGGGGTGATTTGAATTTTTAATCCTTTTTATTTGTTTTTATATTTTTTTTTACTTTTTTTAAACTTTTTTTTTTTTTTGCATTTATTGACATGGATAGGCGGTGTCGCGGATTGTCAGAGTGGTGGGGGTCGGCAAACATGGCTGCTCCGGAGCGTTAAAGAGAACCTCCTGGAGTATCATTAAGGTGAGGGGCAAAGTGGTAAAGTACATGTATATGAGATTGTGTGGGGTTAGGGGCTAGGCTGCAGAGGGCAATATGAATTTTGTGGCTTGCTATGGTCCAAAGTGTGTGAGATTGCAGAGATGGTGGTGTGAGTTTGGGTTTTGTGGGGGTCCTGGCACAAACGTATGTGCGCTATTGTGACGAAAAGTAGCCTATTGCGCAATCCAGTTTAGTGACTATGTTTGTGGAAAATTTCAGCCAAATCGGTCGAGCGGGTTTTGCGTGATTGACTAACAAACATCCGAACACACAAACCCACAAACATTCAAACTCACAAACTTTCACATTTATAATATTAATAGGATCATATACAATGTCTCTCTTGGCCAGTTCTGGCTCCTTCCTATAGACACTCCACTCTAGCTGCTCCTGTAGTGAGGTGACTAGATTGGAGTTTCTGGCGGCAGCTCCTATTAGCAACTCCATTCTAGTCACTTCAGTACTGAACAGTCTACATTGGAGTTGATTCTAGTAGTTCCTGCCTCCAGTCACCTCACTACTGAATTGTCTAGATTGGAGTTGCTCCTGGTAGGTCCTCCCTACAGTAACTCCATTCTAGCCCGTTCACTAGTGAGGTGACTAGATTGGAGTTGCTGGAGGGAGGACCTACCAGGAGGAACTCCATTCTAGACGCAACCGTAACATTGTTTCTGCCCGGTACAGTATCCGGCGTACAATTTAGCGACATCCTAGATAAACATAGAGCTATTGGTTGAGAGCCGGCGTTAGCTGTGTTACTAAGCAACCAGCCGCTGCTCCCGGAAACAGCCTGCGGACCTGTGACAGAGCCCGGAAGTAGATTGGAATGGAGCGCGGCGGCAGAATTAGTAGCAGCGGGGATAGAGCTGAGGGCGAGCATGGCTTTACCATACCAGTGATATCCTGCAGCTAGATATGAGCAGGCACCTCACCCGCCTTGTATCCATGCATGTCCAGGTATATTATGTTATAGTTCTACTCCTCTGCGCTTCATGCTGCTGCTGCTGCAGACCATACCATTACAATGTATAGCTCACCTGCATGTTATTATATAGTATGGTAACAATATATCATAACTAATATTTATTGCAGCAATCCTCTAACCTAATTGCATGGCTCAGGTCTGTGATGGGGTCTTGAAGGTTGGTTTCTCTATTCACTATAGACACAAGTTGTCACCATGTCGTCTCAGGGAATTGCTCAGACCCCACAGCACAGAAGATTATGTGACCAGTTGCAGCTAGCATTACATTTTTAATAACTTTACGCTGAGGAATTGTTACTTGTCTTGTCCCTCATTATATTGTTCAAGTGGCTCCACACTACTGTAAACCTGTCACTACCTAGAATCATCATCTGAAGGTCAGAAGTCCTATTGGACCTAGAGAGATTTCTGACCAGGCACCGATAAGCGCTTGTTCTGCATCAGTCTGAGGTAGAGGCCATGAGGGAACAGTCGGTAAAGAGATTGTTGCCCCTTCATACACTTAAATTGTCTGTTGGCATCAAAGCCTTTATTAGACAGGGAGATGTTCTGCTATTGGATTCCCAGTGAACAGTTTCTTGTTGATATTACTAGACAGGCCAGTTGTCAGAAACGAATGCTTAAACACGTGTTATTTCCCTGCAATTGGCTGTTAAATTGTTCTGTCTAATAGAGCCTTTAAGTGTAACTAAACTTTCAGACTTTTTTTTTTTGAGGCAGTTTTTGTATCTTAAAGAGGACCTTTCATGTCCTCTGGACACATGCGTAGTAATACACCGCTAGAAAGCTGACAGTGCTCTGAAATCAACGCACTATTGGCTTTCTCGTTCAGTGTCCCCGCTGAAGAGCTATCGGTGCCGTTACCGTAGCTCTTCAGTGTCAGGAACACCCCTCTTAACGGTAGCGTCTATTGCACTGTACAGTGAGAGTGGGCGTGCCTTACTGCCCAGGGATGACGCTGAGCGGTGAGGAATGCCTCCCCAGTACTCGTCTATGGGCAAGCACTATCCAGAGTAGGAGGACATTCCTCACCGCGCAGTGTCATCCCAGGGCGATAAGGAATGCTCCCCCTCTCACAGTACAGCGCAATAGAGGCTACCATGAGGAGGGGCGTTCCTGGCTGACTGTCAGAAACGCCCTTCTGACACTGAAGAGCTACGGTAACAGCACCGATAGCTCTGCAGCTGGAGCACAGAACGGGAAAGCCGATAGTGCACTGAATTCAGCCCACTGTCTGCTTTCTAGCAGTGTATCACACCGCATTTGCCCAGAGGACATGAAAGACCCTCTTTAAATACATTTTGCAATATTCTTTATTAACTAATTTTGGATCCTTTCTGTGAAATCCTGCATTTTTTTTACTCTTTATCTTGTTTCTCTATTGAGAGCTGTTTCACACTAAATGTTACTGTGTATGGGAGTAGGAGGCTGTGTAAGATGTAGAGAAAATGAAGGTTGGGCAGGGTCACTTCAAACAATTATATCTTGGACATGATAAAAAAAAATGTCATTATAAAAGTGCCATATGAAAGAGGAGATTCATTTTTTTCGTATGACATTAAGTTTACAGTGCTAAATTATTTTTAGATATCACTGGTTGAAAACACAGTCAGGATTGGGATATTTATATGCAGCTGTATTAGAAATATAAATATCTTAATCCCAAATGTGTTTTCAACCAGTAATATTTCTGGAAATAATAAAGATATCACTGTTACTGAGAATCTCTGCTTTCATATGACATGAAAATCAAATTTGTATGTTTTATAATATCTGAGATATAACTGTTTGAAATGCCCCTCCCTTCCCCTCGTTTTCTCTACATCTTATATGTTCACGTGGCGAAAAATGAAGATGAATTCCTCTACATTTTCCATCACCGACGTTTTTGCCGCAGTCTAGCCACAACTGGATGCTTAAGCAGTGCATCGGCGTTCCGTTAAGGCTTGATATCATATTCTCATGGCCGTGAGAATTTTCTATTTACATAGCCAAATTAGCACAACACCCAGTGTAACACCTCTGCCCATTTTTCATTAATTGGTGGGGTTCTCAGCATTCAGGTCCCAGCCAGTCCAAACTTTTGACATGTTAATAGGGTTCTGAAATGATAGAAAATGCTCTACATGAAATAATAATGTTTATTAAAAGTTCCCTTGTTCTGCTGTTTTGTGGTTTTATGTGGTCATAGTGCTTCTTGCTGACTTCTAGTAGTGATAGTTTAATAATGTATACTTTGTACCGCTTGTTTCTTCAGATTTAACTCTTCGTACTGTCTGTTAACATGAAGATTAGTAAAGTCTGTTCCTGAGAGTTAACTGGGAAGTCTTCAAGATGAATAGCATCACTCAGCTCTTCGGTGACCTTTGCGAATCGCACTTGAAGGGGTTCCCATGGATAACTGGCCTGGGTATTAGAAGCCAAAGCAAGAAGAGGACCAAAAGACAGCTCAAGAGGTTGGCCTATGACACTCTCTTTATCCATCTGTACCAAGAGGAGACTCGTAAACTGCAGTCTAAACCAACCAAGTTACCAGTGAAAAATAAATTGTTAATGCTGTCCTTTAATTTGCGTGTTGCTGGCATGATTTCAGAGGCAGATCGTCTAGAGGAGCTGCTGGAACATGTGGAAACCTTTAGTGGTGAAATTTTCACAAATCTGTGCGCCGTACTGGAGCTTCTGGTAGATCTTGCAGGAACAGGTCCACCACAGGTTCTTCCACCAAAACGAGACCTCTTTCAAAACAATAAGTATGTGGACAGGAAGCCACAGTATCAAGGCTATGACTATTATGATGTTAGTGTATTTGAAGCTGACATTGGGACATTCTTGGCTTACCAAGAGTGTGACATAAGCAGCACTATCAACAATACTCTTCAGCTTATGGAGGCTGCACCGGGCACTGGTCTTCCAGCTATAGGTCTTTTCTCTCAGAACTTTTCCACTAGTGACAAGTTTGAGAAGGAAACTCGTGTATCACTTTTTGGAGCCCTCGTTCACACTCGAACAAATGACATGGATATTAAATTGGATCTGCCTCCAGTACCGGACAGTGCTGATTTGTCTGGATTGGCCATAAAAGTATGTATTTGTGTGTATTGTGGTGACCTTATGCATAACTATAAAAAAAAAAAAAGTATTTGCAGACATGCGCAATGTGTTTAACATCTGAGAAAAGTGTAAATCTGAGTTATGGCTTCAGAATAGACACACACTATACTGTTTCATGTCGTGATGTGGATATTGGTCCAGTTTATGGATTAAAGGGTGCTTTCATATAGTTTTTGTTGTGTATTTGGGAAAGTATTCATAGGCCCCTGTTCACCCAATAGAAGCCAACAGTGTGTCCTTTTCCTGTTCCATCACAATAATATACATCAGTGTACCTTTTCCTTTTGTTGTATAGAATTCTAGTATGTAGTTTAATGTGGGAGCCTTAGGGTGATGTATTTCACTATTTGCTTATAATATGGCAGAGGTTGTGTCCCTGCAGAACTACATGGGAAAACATGCAGTCATATGTCTCATTCACATTACTTTACAGTTTGCTTCAGGGACTTCCATTTAGATGAGTACAAAGGCATCATTTCCATCATGAAGTGAAGACATTCAGAAATTCAGTATTGTTTTGAGAGTGTGCACCAGAGGTGGGGCCATTTTAGTATGCAGTGGGGCTTACATTGGCATCTTACAATGACATCTGAATGGATCAGCATGTTGAGCTTTGGTGTTGCTGCTCCATTCATGCTCTGTGAGACAGACGAACGGTGCACTTCGCTATCTCCAACTATTTCCATAAAGTGAATGGAGCAGCTGTGCATAAGCATGTTGGGGGTAACTTGAAAAAAATAACAAAAACATAATACCACTCTAAAATAACTCCAGCATCATACATTTTTACATTTATGGATCTTAAAGGGGTTGAAAATATGGCTGCTTTTTTTCCTCTCAAAGTAACCTCATGTTGGTTGGTCATATGGCAATGCCACATTTCCGTCCTATTAAATGAATGAGAATGAACCTGCAGCATGGTCATGTGACCAACGAACGTGATGTCCCTTTTTGAGAAGAAAGCAGCCATGTTTTCAAAGTCCTGCACAACCCCTTTAACCAGCTGCTAAAGTATCATTAAGGGTCCCTAAATACTGTGCGCCCCTGCCATTTAATATTAAAGATGTGCAAGATGCATTACAATTTTCTTGCCTCTAGGTCCCACAAAGTATTGATCAGTCTGAAGATGAAGGTTTCCAGTCTGCATCAAATATGACTCCTGATTCCCAGTCAGAACCAAGTGTCACTCCTGATATTGATCTGTGGGAGGCCATCCTCACATATGGTCCTAGTAAACGCCGCTGTTGGGAAAGAATAGGATTGTAAGTTATGCATATCTTCTTTTTTTACTTAATAGGCATGTTATATAAAAACATTAAAGGGGCTGGCCACTTTCAGACCAATATTGACAAACAAATGTACAAGAAAAAGATATACAATTTTCCAATATACTTTCTGTATCAGTTACTCACGGTTTTCTAGATCTCTGCCTTCTGTCATTCATTCTGTCACTTCTAGAGGATAAAAGTCTGACCATGGTCATGTGATTTACGGTCCATGGTCATGTGATGAGCACACAGGTGCACAGCTGATTACCAGGCAGATGTCTGATTATTGTGCTGTGACTGTAACGAGCGGCACCTGTGTACTCATCACATGACCATGGACCGTAAATCACATGACCACGGTCAGAGTTTTATCCTCTAGAAGTAACAGAATGAATGACAGCAAGCAGAAATCTAGAAAACCGTGAGGAATTCATACAGAAAGTATATTGGAAAATTGTATATCTTTGTATTGTACATTTGTTTGTCAATATTGGTCTGAAAGTGGCCAACTCCTTAAAGCTATCACTGAGCATTTCTGATTGTATAATGCTGTGGAAAAGATATTATTTAAATACTTTTGTTGAGCTCTGTGTATTTGAATTGGAAAAGCTTTGTTGGCGTTCTTTATTAACAGTTTTTTTCAGCACTAGGATCTTGATGGTCTATGCTTAGTACAAGTCATTAGTATGAAATCTATGGGACTCTGACACTCGCTTCATCACTGTTTAGCTATTTGAAGAGGCTGCAGTGTTAAGATGAATGTGCGATGTTACTGCAGCTCCACATTTACTGAATTGAATGGGAACAGAGCTGTAATAGTATGACTTGGCCACTATGCAGTGTCCTGAGCCATGCTCTTATGGCTGTATAGTTCTGGACCATGCAGCTGATTGGTGACTGCCCTCCATCAATCAGATATTGATGTCACACAATCATGATAGAAAAATCAGGGAAAATCACTTTAGTCTAAGGCCCCACGTAGCAGGCCGCATCCAAAAAGTGCTATGGGATAATCCATGACAAAAATGCATCATGGTTTTTCCTGCAATGCTTTTCACAGAAAGTTAAGAGTTTTTTCAATGGAGACTGTTAGCTTCAATTACATCTGGAAAATGTTAGCATTTCCGTAGGTATAATTGACATGCTCCGATTTACAAAAACACAGCATGTCCACTGCAGATATTTTTCTGCAATGTGTGCATGGGATTAACCAGAATCTCATCCACTTTGCAGGTACTGTAAAATTGTGGCGTTTACGTTACATGAGGCTCCTGCCTTAAAGTGTAACTCCCAGTTTATTTTATTTTTTCAATGTTGTCTTTTTGTGAGGGGTTTGGTGACCATTTTTGTAATACATTTTATCATATCTAATTTTCCATGCTGTAACATCCTCCATCGCAATCTGCTAAAAACGCTGTTACTTGGAAAAGTACTACACATTTGTATTGAAAATATGCAGAGTGGAAGCATTTACCAAAGGGGTGGTGTGTCAGTACAAATGGCTGTATCTTTGGTTTTATACTACCTAGAAAAATGTTTCTTGAGATTCTCAGCTTTTATATGTGGCCAAGATTGAAGTAGCTATAACAGAACCTGAGATATCACTAGTTAACAACACAGTCAGTTCTTGCTTCATGTAAAATCACATTCCCAACTGTGTTGTTAACTAGTCATATCTCTAATTCTTTTACAGATAGTACTTCAATTAGTAAGCACAGTTCCTCAAATATACAATAGGTAAAACATAACATTTATTGAGTCTCAATAAAAAACAACCCCATAATCCACAAAAAAGCTGTATTACAAATAATGGACCATTCTTACCAGTTCCAGTAGGTAATGTAGCATCACACACTAGGGTCACACAGCTTATCATCAGCAAGGGAAACACATTGGGTAGAGGAAAACAATACTGAAACACCCTGTCACCCCAAAAATAGAACAAAATGGTCCCAAAACTGACCCTAACAGCCTATTTATGTCTCCTTCCCAAGGCGTTTCACATAAGTGCTCATCAGGGGATATGTAGAAGAACGACCCGGTGATCCAAGCCTTGAGTGCAGGGGATTTCATAGTAACCATATTGAGCCATTGAATGTCACCATATAAAATCCCAGTTTTTGGCAGCTCTCAGATGGATATAATAGCAGCCATTTTTTTTTTTTTTGTACCCACAGCACAGGCGTGACATCTGTACTTCCAGTATGGCATCAGATCTAGAATTATGACTCTTAACACCAGAAATGATGAACCGCAGGAATTTGAGGTTATGTCCATAATGTGAGCAATAAAGCAGCCATGTTACACCAATATGAAACTGGCCCTAGTTATCACATTAGTTACACAGATTATAATTATCATTAAAGTTACAATATTTATAGGGGGATTGAAAATGCTATTCTTATGTAAGCTCCTATTTAATTTGCATGAACAAAGTTGGTTAACGTATTTCTGTAATTTTGGCGTTTCTTTACCATCTGCAACTGTGTGTATATATTCTATATTATGTATGAATTGCTCACATCTTGCAGTTTTTTGGAAACTCTGTTTTGTTTCCAGAAATGGATTGCTTTAGCATTCACTCCAGTGGCAAATTTGATTATTTTTTTAATGCAATTTTTGCTTATAACCTCTGTTTTCTGCAAAGCTGCATGAAGGTGGTTGTATGTGTGAAATATTAAGTAGGTAGGGGGTTAGTATACATTTTTTTTTAACATTGCAATTTCGGTTTTGTCTATCTCAAAAGTATGATTATTGCCCTGGCTACCAGAGATGCTAAATATCTGGAAGCCCCTGGCAGTGAAAGGATTAATAAAGTATACTGCAAAACTGTTCACAACACCCCCAATACAGTAGTAATAAATAAAAAATGTGGTACATTTAAGCAACTTCAGACTTCAAGTTTCATTTGGCTCAGTCCTTTGTCTTACCTTTATTGTTAAATATAGAATTGCAACATTACAGTAGACTAATACATTTCTGCTGCAGTCCTCCAGGTAAAAGAGAAGATCCCTACCTCACTGAAGCCGGCAGAGAAGCTTTTGACAAGATGTATAAAATTTATGAGGGTAATCTACAAATCCTCAGTAATACAATTATGCAGACTCCAGCACATGTGATGCTAAAGGAGTCCGAGCTGGTGAAGGATGTGCTCAATGTTCTCATTGGAGTTGTATCAGCAACATTCTCTTTCAACCAGGTAAATCTCATTCTGGAAGTGATTTCACTTAAGGCATTTTCAGATGGGGATAGCTTCAAAATACTGAGATTAAAAACATAAATTTTCTTTATGATCACCAAAAAATCACCATACATATTGCCAAAATAAAAAAAACTAACTGCTGTCATTCAATCAAATCTACCAACGTTCAGGATCCAGCAGTGATCTAGGTATAGTAGAAATCACATCTTAGCGCATGAATAGATACCAAACCCTGTTTGGGTTGATTCTTTTTGCCCACAAAGTCTTTGCCCCAATTTCTGTTATGCATGGTTTCCAGCTGGATCCTGAATTGTATAGTGCCTCATTTTTTTTCATTATTTTGTTTTGCTTGGGTGATATTTATGGTGATTATAATTAAAAGTTTATGTTTTAATCTATTTTGCTGTTCATTGAGTTGATTGTGTTGAGATATTCGGTTTCCTGGACAACTCTTGGATCCTGTTATTTATTTTTGCATAAACTGGATGTTTAGCTGGTTTTGGATAATTTTTAGATGGGTCAGAGATGTGGATATTCAATAAAGATTCTGCACTGAAAATCCACAACAAACTACCATACAATACTAGTGAATGGAACACGGGGAGAACATACAAACTCCTTGCAGATGTTGTTCCTGGCGGGATTTGGGGCTGCAAGGCTACAGTGCTATCCATTTGAAACCTTATTAAGATGTGATTTTGAGCTGTTAAACACAAATTGATTGTGCAATTGTGGCGTCAATAACTGAACCATATCTTCTTTATTTGCAGCCTAGTCAGACCTTCATGGTTAAGCAGGGCATCTATATCTCTGGGACGTCCCCTGAAAACATAGGCAACCTGCTAGCACAAGTGGGAGACTACGGCACTTACTACACCAGACTCAGTAATTTCTCTCTGCACACTGGTCTTGATTCCTCACAAAATAAAGGCCTTGTATTTCAGGTAATATGGTCACGTTCAGGTAAAGGATGTTTCCTCTCAGAGCAATATATGAGGTTTTACAGGGGTTTATTGAAAAGAAAGAAGAATTGAAAGAAGCTCAATAATAGTTTCTCACAAGTATATTAATGTGTTCAGCCAGTGTAAGTATTGGAAAGTATTGTGGAATGAATTGTTATATGTGTGTCTATTTGCAGGCATTTAAAAGTGGCCTTAGAAAATACCTGCAGTATTACCGGGCATGTGTGTTATCTACTCCGAGCACTCTGTCTCTTCTTACCATCAGCTTCCTATTCAGGAAACTGGGACGGCAATTAAGGTGATTCTCAATATTTTATTATATTTAAAGATCTGGGTAAAATATTCCATTTAAAATATTCTTACAGGACTGAGGTGTAGGAGAACAATATGCAGCATATTTATTAGATCTCCACGCCACTTTTCTGGCAGGGGTTAGTGACTTTTTAAACCCAGTTTCTGCAGGGAGTCTCTATTTCTCATTTTAAGTGACATTTTTACCCCACCTTCAACACTTTCTCTTTGTGACGTGGTTGGGGGCATAACCCCCCCCCAGAAGATGTATCATCATTTATACCAGTTTTCCCAATAAAAATAGAGGTACTGCATGTTTTTTGCATTTATGTACTCAGTAGAAGGATTTTTCAGTCCAAAACACCATATTGTAGAAACCGCAGCGCACACTTTAGATGCTTTTAAGAGAACAAGATGAAAGTTTATTGTAGTACAGATTGAGTTGCAGAATAATAGTTTCTTGTTAATCCATCCACTAATAGACAAAGGGTTTCATATTGGTTAATGGTGACGTTTCCATTTATTATTGATCTTTTCCCAGGCTGATCTGTAGAAGGGACATTCATAGGATATAAAGGGAATTGACAATTAAAAAATGTAGCATTATAAAATAATACGTATGTACATGCATGACGAGGGCAAATAAAGCAGGCCGATTAAGGCCGTAATATAATGTATATAAACTAACATATGCTCATTGCTGTCAGCTTTGGATCACTATAAATCACGTCCTTACCTTTCCTTACTTTGCTTCTCCTGTACTTCTGAGGCAAAGGGATTATATATTACTATGCTATTTATTTATGTGACACACTTTATTTTTTGTGGTCTTTTCTGCATTTATTATTGGTCTCCTTTGTTGGCCTTTTTGACTACTTCTATACACAGTGACAGTGTAACCATGTTTATTTAAAGATGCTTGAATTTTATGCCAGTGGTCCTGTGTATATGATATCTACACCAGCTAAAAAGTAATGTAAATTTTATTCTAGAGACTGCTAGAGAATGTGCATAAAGGGAGTCTCAAAATTTGTTCTAAACTGAATCACAATACCATGTGGAGGAAATTCCACTATTTCCAGATATGTGTGTTATTTAGCTTTAGAGCCCCATTTTTGTGTAAATTGCTGGCTTATTCATTTGCAAATGAGGGAAAACTTGCTTTTTTTCCCCCAGAAATCTAGAGCTGTGATCAAAAACCTGGCACACTAAGGCTCACCCCCAAAGCACTTTCCCCATCATTTGCATATAAATTAAATGGTGATTTATATGAGAATGGGGCTCCAGAGCTGAAAAACTATGCCATATTTGTAAAATGTAGAATCACCTCTGCTTATTAGTTTTATGATGAGGTATGATCTATAGATCCCCCCCCCCCATGTGTTTTTTTTTTTTCTTTCTCTTTTTGTATATATAAAAAATAGAGAAACATTAGATGTAAAAATCAACTACAGTGCTACATATGGGTATGGAGGTACAGGAGAGCGGGGCCTGGACGACATTTTGAACATCTCATACAAAGCTAATATAGCTCCTACATTTGAGGAAAGTGATGTGATCAGTCAAGGCATGTAAGATTATATTCTCTATACTTGAGCCCTTTAGGGCATAATTTACTTTGGGGACACGTAGTCACATAGTCATAGGGATGGGACTTTGTCTTTTTCATAGATTTAGAGTGCAGGGTGAAGTAGCACCTATCAAATGTCTAAGAAAGCATTTCTAATGGCTCCTAAAATTTTCTATGTAATTTTCATCTTTGTTACTTGCCCTCTACTTAGCTATGCTTTATATTTTCACAGGTATTTGGCAGAGTTGTGTTGCATAGGTACAGTAGGACCAGGATCCACGAGGGGGAGCATTTCTTCCTTTCCTACAGTGAGTCACCTAGTTTAATACTGTGAACTTTGTAATGAATTGATACTTTACAGACATTTTAATCTGCATTTTAAAGTATATTTACAAATATAATTTATTAAAATGATATCCTGGGTTATAGGGTGTTTGTCATGGATAACCTGTCTTCCTTATCACTGTGTGCTATAAAACAATATTTCTCGCTTATTTCATTGGGGAACGCTAGGACAGTAGGAGTAGTAAAAGATGTCTGCTCTACCTCCAGGCTATACTTTCTCCACAAAAAATGTGCTAGCCAGTTTTAACCTAGTGCCAGTAGAAGCCATACACAACCTGACTCGGGTCTTTCTGTCTTGCATCATTTTTATTTTATCTTTCTGGTGAAGGGGGTTCTTCAGCGTGTATGCCACACTAGTCGCATTCCCTCTGCAAAGAGCTCACCCACTCCCTCTCTCTGCATCAGCGGCAAGACCCCACTTCCATATACAAGGTGTATTGAAAGGTTGACCCTGTGGTTCCACAAAATGGCAGTTGAGGTAAGTACCTGAAGATTTGTCTTGTCCACCAATAGCCCCGTCCTCTCTGGACTCACTCACCAAGGTGGCCTGCATAGTGGATGGTTTCACGTTGCTTCTGGTCAGCTAGCCTGGCTTTCCTGGGCTAAACATCTCCAGTGGGGTCTCTCCAATGAAGTCCCTGTTCAGGATAACAGTTGCTGTTTTCTCAAACCCTGAATGCTTCCAGGTATCTGTGCGAAGCTTCCTTGGAAGCAGCTTGCTGTTCTGACAAGGCAGCTGCCAAAGCAGTGGCAATCTGCCAGATTTTCTGGATCTGTTCACAGAATGTTAAATTCACCTTTACAAAGGCGATTGTGACTCTTCCTTCTCTCTCTGGATAAACAAGGTGAAAAAAAATTCTCTCCTCACCCAGAGGTGTCCTAGGAGCCAGTCTCCTTCTTCCAGCCATTGGCATTTCTGCTGCTTTTGTGGCCCCACCTCTGTTCTGGTGGACAGTCTTCCCGTGACTTTTCCAGGGTTACTATTCCAAGCCATTCATCGTTCCCAAGAAGGACTGCTCTCTTCACCATATCCTGGACCTGACGGGGCTCAACAGGTTTGTCTGTCTCTGCAGGTTCTGCACAAGTCCCTGCGGTTGGTGTTAGCATTGCTGGAGTCTAGTGTATTCCTGTCATCCATCAAGAGTCTCTACGCTTACCTTCATATTCGCATTGCGCTGTTCCATCAGCATTTTCTTCTTTTCATGGTGGATTTACGTCATTTTCAGTTTGACACACTCGCCTTTGGGCTGGCCTCCTTCTCCTGAGTAATTACCAAGGTGATGTCATCTCTCATGGCCATCCTTCAGTCTGGCTGGCTCATCAACAAGGAGAACACCTGTCTTGTGCCTTCCCGGCACCTGGACATGATTTTCTACATGCACCAGGGCTCGATACTTCTCCCGGTGTCCAAGATCCTTGTCAGTTCCACTTGAGTCCTTTTCAGTGGGCGATTCTGGTCTAATGGAACAAGTCTCTGTCCAGCCCCGACCTCTTTTTTTTGTTTATAAAAAAAAGTAGGGAAAAAACTGGGCACTCACCATATAAAGCGTTCAGTAAAAGCAATCCAAACTTTATTTTAAATTTCCATCTAAAAAATTCAGGAGAAAGCACGCCTGAAGGGAATGAACGACAGCTGTTTCGTGCAAGTTGCGGTTTCTCAAGCTCAATCACAATACCAATCTGTAGTCCATATCCGTAGTCTTTTTTTTTTGTTTGTTTGTTTGTTTGTGTGTCTCTCTCAGTGCTGTGGTACAAACTGGCTAGCACAGTGTCTGTGGAGAGGGTATCGCCTGGAGGTAAGGCTGACACTTTTCAATACTCCTCAGCTTCCTAATAGCCAGGTCTATACCGAAGGTGCTGTGTCCCCAATGAATACAACGAGAAAGGGATTTTACAATGAGTACAAAGATCCAACTTTACTTGCCAGTTTTACAGGGGTACATGGGAAATTGCCATCATTTGTTGCTTTAGGATTTATATACTGTCTCTGGCAAAGGAAGGTGATAAACCCCATTCAACCATGTGTATGTGTCTCTCTCTCTCTGTCTCTGTCTCTCTCTCTCTCTCTCTCTCTCTCTCTCTCTCTCTCTCTCTCTCTCTCTCTCTCTCTCTCTCTCTCTCTCTCTCTCTCTCTCTCTCTCTCTCTCTCTCTATATATATATATATATATATATATATATATATATATATATATATGCGCAGCGGACCTAGAATTATGATAACTTTAAAGCTACATTATAAATACAAATGTATATTTCTTATTTTTCTCCACAGGGTGTTAAATTGTTATCGTATCTTTACAAAGAAGCTCTTGAAAACAGCAGTAATGAACATTACCCTATCTTGCTGTCGCTCTTAAAATCCAGTTGTGATCCATACACCAGGTAAAGTTCTTTCATAATTTGTGGAGCCAATTGTTTAGGGCTCCTCTTTCCAATCAGTGTTTCAACATAAAAGATAAATTTTAGGTAAGATCAGTATTGGGATTGTCCATAATCTATGTAATAGTAACTTTTTTTCTTCTTCTCACCAATTTTCAAAAGTGACTGGAGAAGGTGGAGGGGTGAGGTCAGTAAGCAAGAGTTATGATTGTAAAAGACAGTAAATAGCGTACATTGTAATACAAACCGACACCTGCTTCTAGGTATAGGTATGCACTAATGAAGAAAACAAATCATGCAATTTGATATATATGCTATTGGATTTTGATAACAAGCCAGAGATCCATTTCAAATCAGTACTTGTATTCATATAGCGTTTCTCTTGTGTCCTCCTGTAACTTTAGGTCAATATAACTTAGTGTCTATCACAAAAATAGAAAAAACTTGACCCCCCCCCCCCCCCCCCGTATCAAGGGGTGGTGTCCAGTTTTTTCATTTTTTTTCTCACCTTGATTATTGTTTTTTCTTCATTATTTTTAGTCATTTGTTATTAAAGGCTAAATTCTATTTTATTAGTGTCTCCTAATTTAATTCCACATTCCCATCACACTATGCCATCAGCATTATTTTCTTTTTCTGGTGGGTTTCCGTTATTTTCAGTTTGTCACTCTACTCTTGGGCTCGCTTCCACCTTCCAAGTATTTTCCAAAGTGATGGAGTCTCTCATGGCCATCCTCTGTTTCAGAGCAGTTGCCGTGATTCCATACTTGGATGATCTCCTGGTGAAAGCTCCTGCCAAGATAGACATCTGACCTGCTTACAGATTACCTTGGACCGCCTTCACCAGTTAGGCTGACTCATCAATGAGGAAAAATTCTGGCTCGTGCCTTCTCAGTTTAGGGAATTCCTGGGCATGATCCTCAGCATGCACCTGGGCAAAATCCTCCTCCTGGATTCCAAGATCCTAACCCTCCAATCTGGTCGGTGTTCGGCATTTTGAGGAACTCCCCATGTTCTATTTGGTTCTGTATGTGGTTCCTGGGCACGATGGTCTCGACTTTCAGGGCTGTCCCTTTTGCTCAGTTCCACTCATATCCTTTGTAATTGTCAATGCTGACCCACTGGGACAAATCTCTGTCCAGTCTCGACTGTCAGATTTTTCTGTCTCCCTGGGCTCGCCGAAAACTTCTTTGCTGGCTTTCCTCCCCAAGAATATCACAGAGGAAGTCCTTTCTTCCTTCCGTTGGCAGGGGATCTCCACCAACGCGAGTGTTTTAATCTAGGGATTGGCCTTTAGTGCCTTGACCATTAAGGACTTGTAGTCCAATGCAGAGACCTCCCTTCACATCATCCTGCTGAAACTGAGGGCTATCTTCTTAGCCCTGTTTCATTGGACCTTTCTCCTCCAAGGGTGTCTAGACTGACATCTCCACCATGGTTGTCTATTCAAACCATCAGGGGGACACCAGGAACCATGCTGTCATGCAAGAAGCCTCCCCCTATCTTCTTTGTGTGGAGCATCATGATCCAGTCCTGCCAGTGGTCTTCATTGTAGGCATGGACAATTGGACGGCAGACTACCTAACCTGAGAAAAGGTTGACCCGGGCGAGTGGTCTCATCACCAGATGATCTTTCTTCAGTTGTGCTCCCATAGGGGCACGTCTGATGTCACCCGCTTAGCCTTCCGCCTGAACCTCAAGCACCCCTGCTACGTGGCCAGGTCACAAAACCGTCAAGCCAATTATCTTGTGATCCTTTGGTCTTACTCAATCTGTACCTGTTCCTTTCTCTTCCTTTTATGCCTCAAGTTCTTAAGAAACTCAAGACCAAGGGCCTTCTAGCCATCCTGGTGGTTCAAGATTGGCCCCATCGGGCCTGTTACGTAGATCTCGTGTACCTGCTGGCAGACGCTCTTTGTCTTCTTCCTCTGAATATTGACCCTCTTTCTCAAGGACTGTTTTTCCATTCCACCTTACCTCAGCTGCATTTAGTGGCATGACTGTTGAAGCCGAGGTCCTGAGGTATTGCAGATTTTTGGAGCCTGTTATCCAGACCATGTTCAAGGCCTGGAAATCCCATTCTGCAAAGATCTGTCATTTATTAGGACTATGTTTAGTGGTGTGAAAGTAATGACTTTCATCTGCTCTCCTTTTCTCTTCCTAGATCCTTGCTTTTCTTCAGTGTGGTCTTGGCCTTTCTTATCCTAATCAGCAGGTTTCTGCCCTGTCTATTCTGTATCAAAAGACCTTGGTCTTCTAGCCTCAGATGATGTCCTTCCTGCAGGATGTGGGACATTGTGCTCCTCTCTACTATGCTACTGTGGGACCTTTAATTTCGTCCTTGAGGCCCTCCAGGCTCCTCCTTTTGAGCCTATGCGTGAGATCTGACTTTATCTTTTTTCCTGGAAGGTTGCTTTCCTGGTGACCATTACTTCCATCTGCAAGGTCTTTGAGCTGGCTGTCCTTTCTTGGAAGCCTCCTTTTCTTGTTCTACACAAGGACAAGGTTGTCCTTTGTCTGCTACGTTCTTTTCTCCTGGAGATTGTTTCTTCCTTCCACATCAGTGAGGATATTGTCTCACTGTCTTTTTGCCTGGACCCTAAGCACCCGTGTGAGTGCCTTCTTCACTGTTTGGATGTGTTCCAGAAGATCAGAGTCTGTCTCTCACTGACCCATTCCGTCGTTCGGACCCCTTGTTCGTTTTTCCGGAAAGGCCCTAGCAAGGGCCTGTCTGCTTCCATCTCCAGATGGATTCGGTCTCTGGCTATCACTGAGCCAGCTAGGAACCCAATTGCATATGTTGTTCTCCCCTCTTTTTGTATATCAACACTTAATGTGATCAAGTTTCAAAAACCTATGTCCCTCTCATTACCTATGTCCAGTCTAGAACTGACCCCCTCAGAAGCTGATCAGATTAATCTGACAGGACCAATTCCTCATAAATCCATGCTGATTGGGTGTTATAAGATTATTTACATTACCTTTCATTACTCACCACGGAGTTTAGACTTACCAGCCTATAGATTTTGTCAGTTCCCTATACACCAATCTTGTGGAACAGACCCAGTCAATACTGAATCCTTAAATATTAGATCTAAGTTTGTTTCTGTCTATCACCGTGCATAATTCCTTCAGAACTTAGGGCTGTATTCCATCTGGACCCAGGAATTTACCTATTTTAGTACTTTGAAAGTGGGGTCACATTTCCTCTTGGTTGAATAGCTGATGTTTAGTGAAGAATTTATATTACCCCTTAATAATGTCTTTGGTCATTGGATTTTCTTGCATAAATACAATAGAGAAGGCGGTGTTTAATTAGATGTGTTTTCCTCATCCTCCTCCACCATTACACCCAGATTATTTTTGAGAGGGCCCACATTGTCAGTTTGTATTTTCTTTTTTTATGTATTTGAAGAATAATTTTGATTTATTTTACTTTCCTTGCCAATTATTCTTTCTGCTTCGATCTTTTCCTCCTTTATTGTCTTTTACACAATTTTTATTTTTCTGTTTATTCCTCATTGCACTCCTTACAGTTTTAGTTCGCCACATTGGTTTTCTAGGGTTTCTAGCCCGCTAATTCCCATAAGGTATATGTTTTTCATTGGCCCTGTATAGGATGTTTTTGAAAATGTCCCGTTTACTTTGTGTTCCCTTCACTTTGAGGACATTGTCCCAGTTAAAGCTGCTAAGCCATGTTTGTAGGTTACTTACTCTATATGTAGGGATCCTTTTTATATTGAATGATCCATGATGTGATATGATAAAATACAAATGTTGTGGACTTTTTCAGATTTATCTATGACTGGGTTTACACTGGTGTTCTAAGAGATGATTGTAAAGAGTTCATGATCCAGGTGAATGAAGACTTCCTTGGGTTTAGAGGTACAGTATTATATATCCACTGTAATTTGCATTTAGGCTAGGGGCGTACGTTGTGACCACAATACACGTCACATGGCCAAAGTTGCAGTTTCATGCTGCCTTCCTTATAAGTAATGAAAATGAATGTGGCAAGTTATTGGGATGCGTTTGCCACAAGAAATCCATAGGGACTTCTTACAACTGTCATGTAGTTATGGCAACTTGTGAGTTGCAACACAGCCACATTCACTTTTATTACTTGATGAGAGCAGTGTGATGTTTGCCCATCCCATGTGTTTCACCCTGACCTTGCTGCCCTTATTAACCTGTCTTGTTTCTTTTAGATAAACGCTACTGGACTCATGGATATGTATTGATCTCCAAAGATGTGGAAGATTGTGTGCCGGTCTTTTTGAAGCATCTAGCTAATGAAATATACATGTGTGGGAAAACTATTAATTTATTGAAATTGTGCTGCCCTAAGGTGGGTGCCAGTCCCTATATTTTTAATAGATGTTCTGCACATTAATAAGGTAGACAGAAAGTAATGCACATGCTTATTCTTTTTTTTTTCCCCAGCATTACATTTGCTGGTCTGATATCCCTGTACCTCAAATATCAGTTACATTCTCTTTAGAAGAGTTAAAGGAAATAAGAAAAGACTGTGCTGTGTATATAGCCAGAATGGATAGAATTGCACGACAAAGCAGCCTCAGCAAAGAGGAGAAGGTAACACAAAATACTGCTTTGCTTGCTGATGTTTTTCTTTACACACAGTTTCTGATTTCTTATCCCGTTTCAGAGGTATAATTCGCGTGTACTTTTAAATCTGAGTAGGGCTTGGTAAAGTAAGGCTGAGCAATGTACTTAAAGAAAAGCTTCCAGGTGGTTTGGGGCCACCAGCATGTTGTCTTGCAGCTAATATTTAGGATTCCAAACCTATGTAAATTACAGCCACTGAATTAAATGAAAGTCAGTTCACTTTGCTTCACAGTGCATGGTGTGGGTGTCTGTGAACTCCCCAGACTCATCTGCCTCCGAGTTTTATCTTAATTTTGCCATAAGTTAATACAGTTAAATGGGAAAGATGGATGCGTTTTTAATGATGAACACCAGCAATAGTTAACATTTTCACTGGATTGATTTGCATTGTGTTTTTACGATGCAATGCGAAAGAATGGGGTTTTCCAAAATCTACAAACATTCGCAGCTGATTGAAGTCCATAGCATGTTTTCTTCTGATGCAGAAAAGTGGATGATTTCACAACAAATCTCACTCCTGAAATTACACGTTTTTTCATATCGTAATGTGAAGAATAGCCAGGCTACAATTTCCCTATTCTAGCATTAGACCTTTGTAAAATCAACGTTTGTAGGACAAGAAAAAAAAAACACACTGGAATCTTCACTGCAGTCGTTATAGTCAAAAACCCTACAGTCATTATAGTTTGCTGTCTTTGTACATTATTGTTTCTGATGTACTCATTTGACATTTGTCTTTTTTATAATAATACTGTATGCTTTATTTTAGGAATTACAAGCAGAAATTGCTAAGCAGGACTTAATTATTCAGGCCCGTGAAACGTCCGAAAAACTCCTAGAGAGATTTAAAGGTTTGTTTCTTTCTTTGAGACCATCGCAGTCCATTTTGTTTTGTTTTTCTATTAATTTTGCTTCTCTTTAGATCAACAGCTGGCAGAGAGATTGTCTTCAGACACAAGAAAGAGGGAGCTGTTTGTGAAGCTGAAAGAGCAATACGAGAAAGACCATGAGGTAAAATTATAATACAGGAGTATTTCTTGGAGAATATGCCACAGATAGATGAAGGTGTGAATTCCTCTCTAGTAGGTGATCATGTTTACAATCAGTTCAAGTTTACCTACAGGGGTTTCTTGGCACATACATGAATGCGTGCCGTGGCCCTTTTCCAAGAAATGCTGCTTGGAGATTGTTCAAGATACAGTGGGGCAAAAAAGTATTTAGTCAGTCACCAATAGTGCAAGTTCCACCACTTAAAAAGATGAGAGGCGTCTGTAATTTACATCATAGGTAGACCTCAACTATGAGAGACAAAATGATAAAAAAAATCCAGAAAATTACATTGTTAGATTTTGTAAGAATTTATTTGCAAATTATGGTGGAAATTAAGTATTTGGTCAGTAACAAAATTTCATCTCAATACTTTGTTATATATCCTTTGTTGGCAATGACAGAGGTCAAACATTTTCTGTAAGTCTTCACAAGTTTGGCACACACTGTTGTTGGTATGTTGGCCCATTCCTCCATGCAGATCTCCTCTAGAGCAGTGATGTTTTGGGGCTGTCGCTTGGCAACACGGACTTTCAACTCCCTCCAAAGGTTTTCTATAGGGTTGAGATCTGGAGACTGGCTAGGCCACTCCAGGACCTTGAAATGCTTCTTACAAAGCCACTCCTTCGTTGCCCTGGCGGTGTGCTTTGGATCATTGTCATGTTGAAAGACCCAGCCACGTTTCATCTTCAATGCCCTTGCTGATGGAAGGAGGTTTGCACTCAAAATCTCACGATACATGGCCCCATTCATTCTTTCATGTACCCGGATCAGTCGTCCTGCCCCCTTTGCAGAGAAACAGCCCCAAAGCATGATGTTTCCACCCCCATGCTTTACAGTAGGTATGGTGTTTGATGGATGCAACTCAGTATTCTTTTTCCTCCAAACACGAAAAGTTGTGTTTCTACCAAACAGTTCCAGTTTGGTTTCATCAGACCATAGGACATTCTCCCAATACTCTTCTGGATCATCCAAATGCTCTCTAGCAAACTTCAGACGGGCCCGGACATGTACTGGCTTAAGCAGTGGGACACGTCTGGCACTGCAGGATCTGAGTCCCTGGCGGTGTAGTGTGTTACTGATGGTAGGCTTTGTTACATTGGTCCCAGCTCTCTGCAGTTCATTCACTAGGTCCCCCCGCGTGGTTCTGGGATTTTTGCTCACCGTTCTTGTGATCATTTTGACCCCACGGGGTGAGATTTTGCATGGAGCCCCAGATCGAGGGAGATTATCAGTGGTCTTGTATGTCTTCCATTTTCTAATTATTGCTCCCACAGTTGATTTCTTCAATCCAAGCTGGTTGCCTATTGCAGATTCAGTCTTCCCAGCCTGGTGCAGGGCTACAATTTTGTTTCTGGTGTCCTTTGACAGCTCTTTGGTCTTCACCATAGTGGAGTTTGGAGTCTGACTGTTTGAGGGTGTGCACAGGTGTCTTTTTATACTGATAACAAGTTTAACCCCTTCCCGCCGATGGCACTTTTTGACTTCCTGACCAAGCTCGATTTTTCAAAACTGACATGTGTCACTTTATGTGGCAATAACTTTGGAACGCTTTAACTTACCAAAGTGATTTTGAGATTGTTTTATCGTAACACATTGTACTTCATGTTGGTGGTAAGTTTTGGTTGATATGTTTTGTGTTTAATTATGAAAAAATTGGAAATTTGGTGGAAATTTTGAAAAATATGCATTTTATAAAGTTTGAAATGATGTACATTACATACAAATAGTCAGACCGCCAAAATTATATCATAAATCTCATGTCCCAGATCTCTGCTTTATGTCGGCATCAAACTTTAGTCACCCTTTTAATTTTTACAGACATTATAAGATTTACAAGTGAAACAACAATATTCAAAATTTTCAAGAAATTTCCAAAACCCATTTTTTAAGGGACTAATCCAGTTATGAAGGGGTTTTGAAAGACCCTTGTATTAAAGCCCCCCATAAATCACCCCATTTTCAAAACTGCACCCCTTAAATAAGCCAAAACAACATATACCTAGTAATTTAACCCTATAAGTGCTTAACAGGAATTAATACAAAATGGAGGTGAAATTTTCAAATTTGAATTTGTTACTAATATTTTCGTTTAGCACTAGAATTTGCACATTCACAAGGGGTTAAAGGAGAAAACGCATCCCACAATTTGTTAGGCAAGTTCTCCCGACTACCATAGTACCCCACTTGTGGGTGTAAACTAATATACGGACGCACAGCGAGACGCAGGAGGGAAGGCGCGCCAAAGAGCTTTTAGAGGGCAGATCTGGCTGCGATCAGTTTCAGGAGCCATGTCGCATTTACAAAGCCCTTGAGGAGTCAAAACAGTGGAAACCTCTAGAAAGTGACCCCATTTTGAAAACCGCACCCCTCAAAGAATTTATCAAGTGATGTAGTGAGCATTAGTGACCCCGAAGTGAATGTGTAAGCTGTGCGGAGTAAATTGGGTACACCAAATCCCATTCTATTTTCCCACCAGCTCCTATGACGCGGACGGGGAAGAGGGGCATTCTGGGGGATCAGCGCTGGTGTATTATCTGTCACAAGCTCTAAATATGGGGTGTCCCCTGAAAACGCTCACACCGCTAATACATTTCCTTCTAGTCGCAGCCACTTATGTCCTAATGATTTGGCGACTTTTGGGGTTTTTGTCTTCACATTGTACAAGGTAGATTTTTATTTTCTGGCAATGTGGCCATATGAGGGCTTGGTGTTTGCGGTATTTGATGTACTTCTCAATGCCACCATTTGGGGGCCTGTAACTTATTGACTACATTTTATTAACTCTTTCTGGGTGGGATGTAAAAGGAAACATCAATTCTGGCATTGCTTTTTAGCATTTTTTTTTTCCCGTACAGCATAAGTAACATGTTACCTTTATTCTGCGGGTCGGTACGGTTACGGTGATACCTCATTTATATGATTTTTTAATGCGTTGCTATTTGTGCAGAATAGAATTCAATTCAGGGAAAAAAAATCAATTATTTTTGCATCGCCATCTTCTGAAAGGCATAACGTTTTTATTTTTCGCTAGACAGGGCTGGTTGAGGGCTTATTTTTTGCGGGAAGACCTCTTCTTTTTATTGGTACCATTTTGGTTTTCATCTGACCATTTGATTATTTTTTATTGAACATTTTGTAAGAGAAAGGTGGTGAATAATCATTATTTTGTGCGGTTTTCTACGGGTTTTTTTTACGACATTCGCCGTTCGGGTTAAATAATGTTTTAATTTTATTGTTCAGGTTATTACGGACGCGGCGATACCAAATATGTAATATTTTTTTCTATTTTTCTTTATTTTACATAATAAAACATTTTATATGGGGAAAATGGGATTTTTGGGGCTTTATTTATTTCTATTTTATTTTAAACTTATTTAAACTTTTTTATTTTTACTTTTGTCCAACTTTTTTTTTCTGTCCCCATGGGGGATTGAAGTAGTGATCGGCTGATCACTGCTTCAATAGAGATACGCTGCAATACACGTGTTACACGTGTATTGCAGTGTATAGGAAGCTGTCAGCCTGTGTAGACGCACAGGCTGACAGCTTCATTTACAGCAGGATCAGCCAGGTGCGAGGATGGGGTAAGTGATGGGGCAGACCCGGGGTCACTGATCAGACCCCGGGCTGCCCCCGACGAACACCGGCACCCCCCGAAACCGGCGCGGGGGGTGCCGATCGGCACCATTTGTTAACCAAACCCCGGAGGTGCCGGCGGTCATGTTGATCGCCGGCATATCAGGGGTTAACACCCACGATCGGACCCGGTTCTGACCGCGGGTGTTACGGGGCATTGTCAGACACCCGCTGTGCATGGTGCGCACACAGGTTCTGTGTGCGCACCATGCATCCGCAGTAATAGTACGGCGGTTTGCGGGAAGCCCTTCCCTGCAGCGCCGTACTATTACGGCGAATGTTGTGAAGGGGTTAAACAGGTGTCATTACTACAGGTAATGAGTGGAGGAAAGAGGAGACTTTTAAAGAAGAAGTTACAGGTCTGTGAGAGCCAGAAATCTTGATTGTTTGTTGGTGACCAAATACTTATTTTCCACCATAATTTGCAAATAAATTCTTACAAAATCAGACAATGTGATTTTCTGGATTTTTTTTTCTCAGTTTGTCTCTCATAGTTGAGGTCTACCTATGATGTAAATTACAGACGGCTCTCATCTTTTTAAGTGGTGGAACTTGCACTATTGGTGACTGACTAAATACTTTTTTGCCCCACTGTACAATTGATGTTTATAAGGTTTAATGTAACCTTTTATATTTTCAACACAGAGACGACTTGCTGCCAAACAGGAGGAGGCTGATGATGACTTTAGTTATGCTCGTGAGCTACGTGATCGTGAGAAAAGGTTAAAGGCATTGGAAGAAGAACTGGAATTGAAAGCAAGGTACCCCATTTCAGTGAATCATTGATGTGTCTTCATCTCTTCCTTATAATCTTATCATTAATGGAACTATCACACTACTATTGTTAATATCCATTGCTGTCTTCTTAGTATGACAGCAATGAATATTAAACTGTCACTGAGAACGGACACAGACTATTCCGTTCTCATTGACACTAATGTAAACAACATGACTGAAACTATCTTCCATCATGTTTATTTACCTTTCTAACAGAAGATAAAGCCTTGCATAGCGCAAAGCTGGGTCATAATTCAGTATCTATGTCCACATGATTGATCTTTGCTGCATGTATTGCCAAGGGTCTGCTGCTCCTACGCTAGTGAGAGTTCACAACGAATATATGTTGTTGTTTTGTTTTTTTATTATTATTTTACATTAACACATTTTACTCATATAGCCATGAACTAAGCTGGAATCTAATTTGTTTCTATCACTTAAAGTAGGGAGGGAAGAAGGAGGGCATATTAGAGCAATGTGGGATGTAGCCGTTTTGAGCAATGGGGCCACAGTCGGTTTTCCAGATTGCTCTTTTGCATGTTATAAAATGATTGAGTATCTTGGTAACGGAGGCACACTTTTTCATGGGGTTAAAGATGGTAAATTTAGGTGAGCCAGCTCTATATAACCGTTTTGCTGGTTTAATATACTGTATTTCACCTTGTTGACAGACTCCTTTTTAAACAGCACTTTTCTCATTCACTGACCACAAATTTTTAACCATATAGCTATTGTTTTGGCATATGTGTGATGTAAAGAAAATAATTTCTTGCATTCTTTTTATAATAGAGAAGAACTCATTCAGCATTACAGTCAGTTATCTGAGGAGGCCACTCGGAAAGAACAGAGAGCGCTTTGGAAGCTTCAGCGTCATAAATTGGAGACTGCTCGACTGAAATTTTTTTTGGATGATGAAAAGCACTTACAGGTATTTCTGAATCCTGTTGTCATTGTATATTAGTGTAATGCTGAGTTGTCATTGTAGGTTAGTGTAATACTGAGAAATCTGTCTTTCTAATGTCCATTGATTTAGGAATTGCTTGAACAGAATCCTATTGGTTCTTCTAGACAACAATTATGTTCGGAAACCACTGAACCTGCATCATATATTCCATTGGAAGATCAAGTAGACGAGGTTTGTGTAGTTATTTGGTATATATGATTGTAGTTTGTGTTTTTTTTCTTGTACTTTGAAACCTCTATATATACAGCAATATAAAGTTGATGTATTGCTATGTATATGAAATGTGAAGAACGAGGTTTAATTATTTGCATTTTCTTTACTATAGAAAATTGATGAAAATATGACTTTGGGCTGTGTGCATAATGAAGAAGTGAGAGATGTATCCTCTACTGGAGGAAAGGAAACTGACACTTTAAAATCACCAGACCAAGCAGTAGATGGCACAAATTTGGAGACACCTGCTTTGGAATTTGCAGATTTCCTTCCTGTACCACCAACAGAGAAACCGTTCATACAGCTAGCTGGAGATCAATCTCATATTGATGATGCTTTACAAGATATAGGTTCTGATCTCCAGGAAACCACTGAAAGCAAATACTCTATAGATACATCAAGTATTATTCCCGTAAGTGACTATGACTTTAACACCGTGTTGAAGCCAGTGGCATTTACACAAGTCTCTCAGGGGCACATTCAGATTGGGGAGTATGTGTCCAATGAACAACCTAGAAGGCCACGTTGGAATGTACACGGGCATGCATCAGATGCCAGTATTAAAGTTGGAGAATACATTCCTGATACTGTTGTGCCAAAGCCACAGCCTAGTCAACATGGCCATTCTTCTGATTCCCACATAAACATTGGTGAATACATGTCCGATGTTAAGCCAACCCGACCTCGATGGAATATTCATGGTCATATTTCAGAAAGTCACATTAAAGTCGGAGAGTATGCATCTGATATAGAGGCATCAAATCCGAGGCAGAATGTCCATGGCCATGCATCTCAGGCTAATATCAAGATTGGTGAAAACGTATCTGACGTGGACGTTTCTAGACCTCGGTGGAGTGTCCATGGACATGCATCTGATGCCAATATAAAGATTGGCGAGAATGTGTCTGATGTTTTATCCACAAGACCCAGATGGAATATTCATGGACATGCATCACAGTCTCATATTCCACTTGGAGAGCTAGTCTCTGAAACTGAACAGTCAAAACCACGATGGAGTCCATTTGGCCATGCCTCTCAGTCAAGTATTAAAGTTGGAGAATGGTTTCCCACAGTGGACGCTAAGGTGTCTATGCAGATGAAATCAGAACCTGGTCATTTATCTAATTCCACAATTCAGAATCTGTTGTATGGTGAAAGATTGACTATTGAACACTCAGAAACTGAAGATCTCCCTTCCGAACATACAGGTTCTTCTGACACTGTTACTGTATTATCACCATCAGGGGTGAAAGAAAATGAAAGTAGCATGAAAGAAGGTAAGTACTACATACCTTTTTTGATTGTTACATATGCAATTGGCTTGTATACAAAAACTGTTTACTTAAAATCCAAAATGTTAAAGGGGTTGTCCAGGACTTTTAATTTATTTTATTTTTTTAAGGCTCATCCTTCCTATAGGTCATAAATATCTAGTCAGTGGCTCCCTCATGAATCTGCTCTTCAGCATCCATTCCTATGCGTGTAGTATTCACATCATGGAGCCAGTAGCAGTATAGTGACCGGATGCCATAACTGCAGCTCAGCCCACATTGTGTAAAGTACAGGTGTTACAAATGGCTTTGAACATCTGATCCATATGGGGGCTGCCTGTCGGTTCCCTGCTAGTCAGATATTTATAGCCCAAGAATAGTCCATAAAAAATTAGTTCTGGACCACTCAACCTTAGATCCAGGGGTAGTGATTTGTTGCCTAGACCTTTTCAAGCGAAGTACCCCCTAGTGAATTTTTTTTTTTCCAACTAAGTGCCCCCAAAGTAGTAATCACTTATAAATGTACCCTAGGGAGCTTGTTATAGAACTCTATGGATTCTAAATTACTTTGTAGTGTATTAGCATTGCAGTGTGTTGTATTAGTTATAAGACCTCCTGGGGTTCAAAAATTTAACAAAGTCAAAATATAAACAAAAAAAAAAAAAGTTGCTTTCCTTTCCCTATATTAGATATAAAAAGCACACATTATGTATAAAATTAGTTTTACAGTACAGAGAACACCATAGTGGGAAAAAAATGAGTAAGTCGTTCCACTTTTCTTTCCAATTTGTTTACCATAAAAATCTGAATAAAAGCGAACAAAACATCAGACATTCCCCAAATGGTATAAATAAAAAGTACATCTGGCTACGCATAGAAAAGATGCCTCATGTAGCTCTGTATATAGAAATATAACAATGTTACGGGTTGTCAGAATGTGGCATACCAAACACTATAAATGTGATATTTCTGTAGTTGTGAAGACCTGCAGAATACAGGCGATATGTCATTTTGGCTATACAGTGAACAATGTAAAAATAAAGCCTGTGGAGTGTCACACAAATACAGTTGTTCTCTAACTCCACCACATTCTGAATTGTTTTTCCACTTCCTAGTAGATCGTACAGAACATTAAGTGTAGCCATTATAAAATACAATTTATCCTACAAAAATGAAGCCCTCATACAGATTTGTGAACAAAAAAAAACTATGACCCTTAGAAAGTGGGAGTATGAATGAAAATCGAAAATACTACTGTAGCGGAAATGGTTTAATATATTACACTTCCACCTACTAATGCAGGAACACAAGTCTTTACATACGTAGTTGAGATTATTTAATAGTAATATCATTGTTTTGCTTTTAGGAGCAGAAAACTTACCTGAAGACAGCAATCCAACTTTACTAGAAACCCCGACTGATGCACTGGTAAGACATTATATTCTAAGAACAAGATAATATTTATTATACTTATTGTCTATATTACCCAGTTCCAGACCTTCCATAGACTATTTACATCTTGGTGGTCCACTCTTACCTTGCAGTGTTAGGGGGCGTTCACACTACCGTCAGTGTCTGACAGGCAGTGTCCGCTGCTAATGTCCGTTCAAAATCTTGCACGGACATTAGCAGCAGACACTAGCTGTGTCTGACATTTTTCATTCATTTAATTGGCGATCGGGTGCGTTGTTTTGCACTCCGTGCCTGTCCTTAACTGCCCGTTCCTAAAGATGTCTGACTTTTCAAGCGGACAGAAAAAACCTACATGTCGGGTTTTGCTGTCCGCTTGAAAGGTCGGACATCTTTTGGAATGGACACGTAAGGACAGGCACGGAGTGCAAAACAACGCACCCGATCTCCATTTTAATGAATGAAAAATGTCACGGACACAGCTAGTGTCCGCTGCTAATGTCCGTGCAAGATTTTGAACGGACATTAGCAGCGGACACTAGCTGTCGGACAATGACGGTAGTGTGAACGCTCCCTTAAGCAGCTGCACAAAATTGTCAGTTGCAGAACCGCAGAGTCGGCTGTAACTACAGCCAGAGCACCTATAGAAAATGCAGAGACGGTTTATTACTGTTCCTGTCTTCTCGATTGCTGTATACACCGTGCTCAGTGAGTACTGTTAGCGCTAGTTCACGTAGTTTTTTGGTCCGGATTTTGATGAGGAATCAGTGTCAAAATCCGGGTCAAAAAACTGCCTCCCATTGAATTCAAGGGAACCTAGTCATTTCCTTTTTGCGTGAGTGATATTTTACTGCTTGCGTAAAAAAGAAGCGACCTGCACTATCTTGACGCGGATTCCGCAGCAGAAAATGCCACAACATCCGCGTCAAGACAATCCCTCTGGACTATGCACATTCATTTGGGCCTAATCCGGAGCGGAAAGCCGCGGCAGGCGCATTTTGGTCCGGATTCTGATGCTGCTTCCCGTGTCAAAATCCGGACCAAAAAAATATGTGTGAACTAACTCTTAAGATGTAAAATGATAAATAAAAGGAAAATAAAAAATAAAAAAAAAAGTTAAAACCATACCCACATCACAGTTTCTAGCCTTCCCCCACTAACAAAACACTACATAAAAATTACCATGACGAAGAGGCTAAAATATTTTTTTTTAGTAGCACCTTATACTATTAAAAAAAAGAAAAAAAAAAAGTGAAAGAGTCATTTTCCTGTATAAACAAATACAGGAAATACATTTTCTGAAAAACAAAAAACATCCAAAAATTAAAATATAAAAATAAAGCCCTATATCTCAACAAAAAAACGCAAAAATTATTTAAATAACCTGAGTGAAAAAATGTCTCAGCTCTCACAATTGCATTTACAAAAAATCAGAAAATGTGTGTAGTTCTGAACCAGGGAATATAGCCTGGTATTGAAATAAGGCATTTATAAGCCATTATATGATTCTCCTTTAATTTTCTTTTTTTAATCTGCTTTGAACCCACTGCCACCATTTATTTGTGTTGCTGGGAAACCACTTGAAATATTTTAGCATTGTTCTACTTGAGAAACATGCACTTTATAAGATAAGATAATCCTTTAACCCCTTCCCGACATGCGCCGTAATAGTACGGCGCGTGTCGGGTCTGTAACTATGGCGACCGCCTGGGAGCCGGGCGTCCGTCATAGCCGCCGGGTGTCTACTGCTTCAAGCAGTAGACAACCGGCTCTAATGCCTCCGATCGGTCCCCGGACCGATCGGAGGCATTAACCCCTCCGGCGCTGCTGTCAAAGGCGCCGGAGGCGCCATCTTCCCGGCGGCGCATGGGCGCCGCCATTTTGGCAGGGATCGCCGGCTCCTGGAACATGCTCCAGGGCCGACCCCCCGTTGCCATGACAGCCGGGAGCCTTGTTAAGGGCTCCCAGCCAGTCTGCAAATTCTCTCTTTTGCAGGCTGGTGTATACAGCCTGCAAAAGAGATGATGCTTTTTTGCAATGCATTGCAATGCATTAGCATTGTAATGCATTGCATTAGTGATCAGACCCCCTGGGGTTCAACACCCCTAGGGGGTCTAATAAATGCAAAAAAAAAATAAAAAAAAAAATAAAAAAAAAAAAGTAAAAAAAAAAAAAAAAAATATAAAAAATATTAAAAGTTCAAATCACCCCCCTTTCCCTAGAACAGATATAAAAGTAGTTCAAAACTGTGAAACATATACATGTTAGGTATCCCCGCGTCCGAAATCGCCCGCTCTACAAATCTATACAAATATTTTTCCTGTTCGGTAAACGCCGTAGCAGGAAAAATAGTCAAAAGTGCCAAACCGCCGTTTTTTCACTGTTTTAATTCTGCTAAAAATTTGAATAAAAAGTGATCAAAGCAATAACATTTCCCGAAAATGGTAGAACTAAAAAGTACACCCGGCCCCGCAAAAAAAGACGCCCTATGCATCCCCGTACACCTATGTATAAAAAAGTTACGGCCGTCGGAATATGGCGACTTTTAGAAAAAAAATTTTTTAACACAGTTTTGGAATTTTTTTTAGGGGTCAAAATGTAAATAAAACCATATAAATTTGGTATCCCTGGAACCGTACCGAAACACAGAATACAGGGGACATGTCATTTTGGCTGCACAGTGAACGCCGTAAAACCAAAGCCCGTAAGAAAGTCGCAGAAATGCATTTTTTCTTCAAATCCACCCCATTCTGAATTTTTTTCCTGCTTCCCAGTACATTATATAGAATAAATAATGGTGGCATCATGAAGAAAAAATTGTCCCGCATAAATTAAGACCTCATATGACTCTGGGAGCGGAGAAATAAAAAAGTTATGGGGTTTAGAAGGAGGGGAGTCAAAAACGAAAAACGAAAATCAAAAAATGCCATCGGCGGGAAGGGGTTAATAGTCCCACATTGGGGAAATTTCAGAAATTTTATGGTCCAGATCACAGTTTGCAATTTTCATAAAGTTTTTTTTTTTTTTCATGACCTTGACAGAAGCAGAGGAATATAAGGGGTCATTCACACTACCATTGGTGACCATCGGTAGTGTTCGTTGCTAGTGTCCGTTACAAGGTTTTAGCAACGGACACTAGCAGCACCGGCACAAATTCGTTAAAATTCCATTGATTTCAATAGGATTTTATCTGGTGTCCATTAGTGACCGTTAGTGTCCGATTACACCAAATCTGTCACATGTCTATTATTTTTCACGGACAAAAAAAATTCTGCATGTAGGACGTTGGTGTCTTCCACGAAACAGCTATTTTTCACGGACACAAAATGTTATTTTTTAACATTAAAGTCCGTGGGTATCGGACAGTAACAGACATACATCATTACTGTCTGTTTTTTGTTTTTTTTTCTTGACGGTATAAAAACAGACACTGATGCTGATGTATATATTTTTTCATTAAATGGATCAGTTAAAAAAATGGACACTTTAACATCAGTGCCCATTAATGTCTGTTATGCTAGGAGTCCATTTTTTTGGATGGGGGGGGGGGTTTTAATGGAAACTATAAGGACGTAATCCAATGGTAGTGTGAACCCACCCTAAGTAAAAAGAAAACAAAATGGATTCACACATTTGTTTGCAGCAATGTTTTCTAATGGAGAGTTGGAATGCTTTGGTTTTCTCAGAGTGAAATCTCGAAGCAAGATGGATCAGATGACAAATTACAGACTACAGGAGGTCCTTGTGATCAGCCTGAAGGAGAAGGCAAAAGTAATGAAGATGTTGATGCTTGGCAGAAACAGCAGCTTTATATACAGACACTGGCAGACCGCTACTGTCTTGAAAAATATCAGGACACCTATGACATGATGAGTAAGCTCGCTTTTGCTTTCTTGAAATTCCTTCTGCTCCATGGATATTTTCCTAATTAGAAAATCTCAATAAAAATATTATTTCCTTTACTTTATTTAGCAAAGCCTCCAGTACTCCACTTGCTGAGCCATGTAATGCCTCGAGAGGTCTCCTTTTCCGTGGACCCCGAGTCCGCTACTGATGAAACTGCTGTCCAACTCATTGAACTTCTCTCTTTACCAGTGCTGATGAAATATTCTGTTACTGCTCCAATTCTATCCAGGTAAGATTTTTAGACAAAAAACTTGTATCTCCAAGCTCATAATAAATTTTGCATACTCAAAAAAAAATTTGAGTCCCTTTTGGGTGCTGATTCGGTTGTAGCTCCAGTCCGGTTCTGCTACTTGGTAGTAAAGTTGCTTGATGTCTAAATAATATCCTATCTTTGACCACAGAAGCAACCAGAAGTACATACAAGTACATAATTTTTTTTTTTCTTGCATTGTAAGGGGGCGTTCACACTACAGTCAGTGTCCGACAGGTAGTGTCCACTGCTAATGTCCGTTCAAAATCTTGTGTGGACATTAGCAGCGGTCACTAGCTGTGTCCGTGACATTTTGCATTTGTTTTAAATGGACATTGGGTGCGTTCTTTTACTGTCTGTCGGTGTCCTTAACTGTCCATTCCCAAAGATGTCCGATTTTTCAAGCGGACAGCAAAAACCTACATGTCAGGTTTTGCTGTCCGCTTGAAATGTTGGACATCTTTGGGAACGAACACTTAAGGACAGACACGGACTGTAAAAGAACGCATCCGATGTACATTTAAATCAATGCAAAATGTAACGGACACAGCTAGTGTGTGATGCTAATGTCCGCTCAAGATTTTGAACGGACATTAGCAGCAGACACTACCTGTCGGACACTAACGGTAGTGTGAACGCCCCCTTAGCTGTGAGATGTGCAGTGTCTTCAGTTCTTGGAGTTTGCAGACGTGTAAGGCGGTGAATAGAATCAGCCCCTCCCCCCTGTGTGAAATATTACTTATTGGATCTACATTGATTTTCCAGTGTTTCTCTGGTGAATAAAGCTGTAGTGGATTACTACTTCGTGGAACTGAATATGGAGAAACATTTTGAAGCAATAAGACATTTTTTGCTAATGGAAGATGGAGAATTCGCCCAGTCACTTAGTGATCTGCTCTTTGAAAAGGTGAGCTAAGTTTATTGATGTGTTTTACTTTCTTGCAAACATAGGACTTGTGTCTTATTTAGTTAGTATGACTGTTAGTAATGTTCTACATAAAGCCTATCCACATGTATAAAACACTGGTATAAAGTGTTAGTAGCCAAAGGATCATAAGGGGTTGGCCACTCAACAGAATAATATTGGAACAGTTCAGAAGTAAGATTATACCATAAATTTCTTATGTGGGTCCCACGGCCCGGAAAGGAGTCAGGGATAGCCATCTGGTGGCTGCCATGAATGGAGAGGACCCTAGGACCCTGAAAAATGGTGGCAAAACTACATATTAAATATTCATGATTTAGCACCAGTTATGCAAAAACTGATTCTATTGCAAACCGCTTTACAGTTCTACATGTAAAGATCGCAGTTATTTATATTTTTACAGGTGGTTTTGTATGCCATGATTTTTACTTACTGGTGAAGTTAATGAAAAGAAAAGTAAGACTAACAAACAAAAAATACAGCAATCCCTAAAATCCTTCATTCTTTGACTACATTGTGATGAGTGTTTTCCAGAAGTGTTTATGGTTATCTGACTGTATACATCTGCATGTAGGGTTCATTCACCTTGCTTCTGTTGTGGTAGATATTATCCCCAAACTAGATATCTCATTATCACCTGTTACCTTCCAATTTCTACATAAACTGTGGTGGAAGGGACGAATGATTCGGACTGGAAAAAGACAATACACGACGACTCTATGGCATGTGTGAAGTCTTCACAGCAATTTATTTTATTAGTAACAATTTAATACTAGGTTCCGTCCAGTGGGAATGGCACCATATCAAGTTATGCGTACATATATTAAATATATAGTGCCATGTGCAGAAAACTCTGACCAGACAGAAACGTGGTTAACCAGGGTGGAAGGCAAGCTGCACACGCAAAAACAACATCTGACATCTATGACCAGCACAAGATGTAACAAAGAAATAAAATAAGGTTTAGCTGTGTACTCTTTAATCTACTTTCTCACTCCATTTGTTTCTCAGCTTGGGGCTGGTCAGACTGTCGGTGAACTCTTCACTCCTTTGGTTCTGAATTCCATATTGAACAAAGCTCTGCAGTACAGTCTACATGGGGACTCTCATCTTGCCTCCAATCTTTCTTTTGCACTCAAGTACATCCCAGAGGTTTTCACGCCTACGGCACCTGATACATTAAGTTGTTTGGAATTAAGATATAAGGTAACCAAATCTACATTTTTACTGTGTGAATAAAGACTAAATGTTTGCACAAAACCCAAATTTATGCAAAAACTTGTGAGGTGTCTTTGTCATACTGTGGACACCGGGAAACTGGCATACAAGGCATAGTAGATCTGGCTCAATGTATGTGAAACTTTGTATAAAATGAGTAAATTCTCTTTCTGATCTTCTGCAGGTGGATTGGCCGCTAAACATAGTCATCACGGATACCTGCATAAACAAGTACAATAAGATCTTCTCTTTTCTCCTACAATTGAAACACATGGTCTGGACCCTGCGAGATATTTGGTTTCATTTAAAGCGAACGGGTAAAGCTCTGCCTTTTTACGTTTAGACAAAACTTAATTAAAAGAGAAACCACACACTAAAATACTAAACAATAAACATTTTATTAATATCCAAATAAAACAGGATACAAATTTAGACAAAAAGTCATAATTTACATATAAACATGGGGGGCTATTAGTGGTTCAAGTACCAGTATAACCAAGACCGTGTGTGAAAGGTATAAATACTAGAGATGAGCGAGTACTATTCGAAACGGCTGTTTCGAACAGCACGCACCCAAAGGAATGAATGGAAGAGGCTGGCACGCAGACTTTGCCGGGAGCCGGCCGCTTAACCCCCTGCGTGCCGGCTGCGTCCATTTATTCCTATGGGTGCGTGCTGTTCGAAACAGGAGTTTTGAATAGTACTCGCTCATCTCTAATAAACACGAAATATAGATTATTTTACTACATACATACTATTGGTAGATAAAGCTCTAGTATGTGACTATGAAAAAGGTATACATACCTAAAAATGAATACATAAATAATAGAGCTACTACCATATATATCAGTTCAATAGCTAATCATATAGTCTTGCATGTGAACACCATATAGTCTTCACATCACATTTCTGATGGAAGAAAGCTGTTTGTGTAATTTATTTTTATTTTTTAAGTGACCTCAGGTTCGCTGTATGGGATAAATATTTTCAGATTTTTTGATAGTTTATTTTTACTGGTGACTGTATTACATGGTATCGCAGAATTGCCATATAGCAGGTCCCCAAGATCAGGGAGCTGTACCAGTATCAACATATAAGAGGAGGGGTTGTGAGCTGGTACCATGAGACTTGGATGTACTAAATGGCCACAATCAGAGAGGACTCTGCTTGCAGGCATTAGCGATGGGCCTTCACTGTGTAAAACAGCTGAGACCAGGCAGTTATGACGCGTGCTCCGCCTCTGAGCGGGCATCATATTTAAAATTCCGGCATCTGCTCAAATCGGACGGCAGTTGTCTGCAAGGGTTAGGCTGGGTGGAAGCTTAGATGTTGAAATGCTGGGAACAGACTCCTGTACATTAATCTTGTTCCTGTGACCTCTGCTCCTAACATCTCTGAATATAGATATTGGTTCACAATACTCCTACTACCTGGTTCAGCAAAATCATCTCATTCATATTTCCTTGAACAATATAGTGTACATGTACATGGTTTAGCCAATTATCAAACATAATCGCATAATTGGCCTTAATGCTCATGTCAACCAATCACAGTGCAGATTGTGACTCCTAATATACTTTCTTCTTCTCTAGTATCTGCTTTGTTTCAGAATAAGGAAAATGTGGATTATAATGTGAGAAAACCATTTTTTTTTTTGTGCCCAGCTCTAGTGAATCAAGCCTCTAGCTCAGTCCAGTATCGACAACTTCAGCTCTATCGCCATGAAATGCAGCATTTTGTGAAGGTTATTCAGGGTTACATTGCAAACCAGATTCTGCACGTCACATGGAGTGAATTCAGAAATAAACTCCGTACAGTGAGCAACCTGGAGGACATTCGCAAGACGCACACAGAATACCTTAATAAGGCGCTCTTCAGGTAGCAACTAGCATGATCAACTGAAATACTTACAATTTTACTGCATAATGCATAAGTCTTGAGTGTGTCTCACGATGCACAAGACATATTTGATTGCACAAAAATGCTATCCGATGGAGAGTGACATGAATCAAACTATTCTAAAACTTTAAAGGGGTTTTCTGAGAGTTAAATATTGATGACCTATCTTTTATGATAGTTTTAATTTACCATACTGGGGGTTGTGCATGTGAACAAAACAGAAAGTAAATAGCTGAATTGTCGGAGGTTATTCACTGACGATTGTATACATTGCGTGTCTGATATCAATGCACTGTGGGGTGCAATTCCTGGTGCCCTTAGTGATCAGCTGATTGGTACATAGTTCAGTGACCCTGCCTGGTAGCTCACTCTTATTCACGTAAATAAGATTGAGCTGTGGAAGCACCATCTGAAGTCAATATTATGTTTAAAAGGACCACTTTATTTGTTTAGATTATTATTATTATTTTTTTAATAGACATAGATAAGACATTATAATCAGCTGATCAGTATGGGTACCAGGGGTTGGACCCCTTCTGATCTGTTATCAGTGAACTATAATGTGTACTGAAACTGTGGAGCAAATGCACCACATGTCAGCATGGCTATAGTGTTTTCATGGTAATCTGGTTGTCTTCCAGGGGATTGCTGACTGAGAAAGCAGCTCCACTAATGAACGTCATTCACAGCATCTTCAGTCTTATTCTGAAATTCCGGACACAGTTAATCTCTCAGTCATGGACATGTGACAAGGAAAAGCAGATAGCCAGTCATCCCAACTATGGATTGATGCAGCAGTCCTATGATACCTTCAAATATTACTCTGACTTTCTGTTTGAAGGTAAGTCTAATATTATTAGTTCTGTTGAAGTCTTTTTTGGTTTTGACAAGTGGTTAGCCTTTATAACTATAGGGCAGAGGTGTAGCCAGGAGTTTAGCACAGCAAACATATATCCGAGTCGGCAGAGAGACACTCAGATCCGAGCTTCAGAACTTCTTTATTAGATCAGGTAAAAACAGGCAGAGCCTTCTACAACCTGTGTAAGCGCGAAACAGCCCGTCGCTGCTGTTTGTTTATTCCTAGCTAGTAGAGATGAGCGAGTACTATTCGAAACGGCCGTTTCGAACAGCACGCACCCATAGGAATGTATGGAAGGGGCCGGCACGCAGGAGGTTAAGCGGCCTGCCGCCGGCAAAGTCTGTGTGCCGGCTACATCCATTCATTCCTATGGGTGCATGGAAACTGGAGTTTCAAATAGTACTCGCTCGCTCATCTCTGCTAGCTATGCCTCTTTTTACCTCATCTAATAAAGAAGTTTGGAAGCCTGCATTTGAGTGCCTCTGTTCCATTTCCTTTTCTTTGGATATTAGACTGTGTTGCTTTCATCGTACCCTTGGACTGTCTTCTACAGCATCAGCGATATTCACTTTTCTTTTTCTTGTATTTGTATATCCGAATGGGCCCCTAAGATTACCATCATATGGTGGTAGATATCGGCTCTGCACAGGCCTTTACAGAACTTGAGTGAATACAGCACATAAAAAATGTTTATAGTTGATATCTGACTATAATTGTTCCCATTTCCCATTTCTTCCATCTCGACTGCCATGACCACTTCTAGCAGCTGTGACTTCTTTGGCTTTTCACTTTTCCAGGCACCTGACCCACATTGTCCTCTCCTGCAAACCCATCTTGCTGTTACTCCCAATTATAATTATAAAATATATAATAATTGAAAAATTAATAATACCCCGTGTGCATATTTAGATTAATAATACCTGTACCGTGCCCTTTTAATTTTTAATACCTCCTGTGTGTCCCCTTAAATTAGTAGAGCCATTTGTGCCCCCCAATTAACAATACCCCATGTGCCGTTTAAATTAATAGTGCAACTAAATAATGCCCACATGCCACCTTAAATTAATGGTTAGTATTCCCTAATGCCCCCTTATATTATATGGACATCAAAACTAACATGGACTAAAACATAACTTTTAATGGTTTGAATAAAAATCGGCACAGGGTATAGAAAGAAAATAGTGTAAAGGCCGCTCCCTAAATAATCCTAGATCAGTAATAGGGGAAAGCTGGAAGTAATCGCTTGTAGATATCAGTGTGGTTACACATACAAGTGGCAGTGTGCAGGTAGTAGACCCCACATAGCAAAAATAGCAACAAAGGCAGGTACTGGTTAGTTACGGTGCCAATATGGTACCCAAAAAATAGATAAACTTAGGCCGTCTGGTATGATAGTTCTAAGGCTAATGGAAGTGTAGGGTAAGTATCCACACTGCCTTTAAAATACCTATGTAGCCACACCCTAGATCAGCGGTGTCTTAATTACCGCCTATGCCATTAATAGTCTGTTTAGGCAGGCTGAGACTTAAAACTCGTAGACACCTTTACTGATAACTAATGAAGGAGTATCAAAATTTTTAAACCCTCAAACTATTCCAAAATGGTAAAGTAGAAAAAAGGAACCTCTGGAGTGAAGAATTTAGTAACCCCATGAATGACCAAAATACATCTCAATAGTGAGCAGATACAGGTCTTTGTTTGTTTATTCTTCTTATACCAAACAAGAAAGGTCGATTTGATTTTTCTTTTTTTTGTTACAGTGGTAACCAAACTTGTTAATCGAGGATATCAGCCACATCTGGAAGATTTCTTATTGCGGATTAACTTCAATAGTTACTACAAAGATAACTGAACAGTTCAGACACTTCCCTGTAATATGTACAATATATAAGTGTAAAATAAAGGATTATGATTTTCATAAAGCCATATGTTTCCAGAGTCTTTCCAGAGTCTCCATTCACTTGAACATATAAAACAATAGGTAAACTGTTTGATGGAAACGTGCCAATCATTGTTTGTATTTAATGTGTACTTTTTAATATGTTCTTCCCGTGTTCATGTTAGCATGCAGAGAAATGTATGTAGAGTTGTATTTATTATTATTATTATTATTATTATTATTTATTATTATTATTATTACAGAATATTCTGGGTAATGGCAAGAGCATCCTCACAGTGATATATAACACTACAGTTATGTAAGTTTCAAAACATGGCCTATTTGCTGCAAAGTATTACACCAGATTAAAGGAATGTGGCCATTTTGTCCACGACAATTATTGTCAGCAATTCAGTAAACAGGATGCATTCCACTTAAAGGGGTTTCCTCTGTTATGGCAATAAGGTGTGCTGTGGTTAATGCAACTATTTCCTCATCAAAGCTAGGGTGGGATGTTGGTAAAGGCAGGTAAGACAAATGGTCTGCGGTAACATTGTCTGATCTTGGTTTGTACTCATAATGTGTAGCATGTGTAAGCCGACACCCATTGAAGTCAATGGAATCTGTTTTGAAGCGCCTCACTCTGGCATGTGTTTACGTGTCAGAATGAGCGGTGCATTACTCCGTGGGAACGGGGCCTAAGCCTTTCAAAGAGTCTGAGCAGGAGTTAGGCTGTGGGAAAAATAGCTGGTTGTTTGAGGTCAGGCAGAAGCAGGCAAGGGGTGTGTCACATACAGCCATGGTAGCATGTGACACGGGTGCGACTGTCAGGGGGGTTAATTCACTTCAGTCACTCAATATTGCAACCTTGCTCACATATACAGGCGACTCTCCAATTGTCAGACACAAACACACGTTAAATGGGTTCATAGAGCAACACAAAGTAACCTCTTATTTTTATTAACACTTTAATACCAAAGGGTTTGGTGCTATATATACAAGAAAAGATGACAAAATAACACAAAATTGCAAACAAACAGCATAAAAATAAAATAGATACAAACAGAATGCTTAAGAGCCTTTTGTCCCAGGAGCTTTGGAATCTTCTGCTGGAATGAACACATCCAGCTCTCTCACCTGAGTTCACAGATGTGACACCAGTGGTCTCATAGTTTCTTAGGGCTAGCGTTTAGCCATCCCTTCCTGCCAGGGAGCCCCCCCTCCTTTTTCTGCACTGACATTAGCAGCCTCTAATTGGAGCGATGAGTCAGGCCTAATTTCTGCTTGTTCCTTACACTGCCCTTCTGATATTATAGAGTTTAAATAAGAACATCAGGCACCAAACAGACTGTACTTGTTGCTCGGGAATGGAGGGGCTTAGAGAAAATGCCAACTGTGCTGGAATCGGTTAAGCGTTTCTATTAATGGATGCTAAGCACTTCATTTAGTGGAAATGTCCTCCAAGTAAATATAAACAAACAAAAAAAAAAAGCATAACTTACCCCTTATGTGTATGTGAAATGTGTGTATGGTATACATGTTTATATGTAATATAAAGCAAGGAGGGAAAGGGGGCCTAGATTTATGTCCCGCACAGGGGCCCTTTGCTTCCTGTGTCCATTCCTGCACAGAACTCCTCCCTCAGATAAATTCAAACTGGACTAGTAATGTTCAATAATGTTACCGATACCAGGATAGGGATGGATAATTCCTTGTGTATTTAACTTGGCCAGAGTGGATGATGTTGGGCATTGGGTTTTATTGACTATGCAAGTTCACATAACTGTATTGTTATAGGTGCTTTCATATTATTATGTTACCTTTATCATGACCTTATGACATTAGCGGCAGCATACCCCAATTACTTGTTTTTCCACCCACTTCTTACTACAGCTAGGTTCACAGCGGTGTTAGTTCTGTTCTACTGCACAGTTATAGGAGCAGAACAAAAATAACAGTAATGTGAATCCATAACAACAGTGCCTGATGGACCCAAATTATTGTGTTTCCATAGTGCATAAAATATAAACTATACATAAATACAGTGGTTCGCAAAAGTATTCATACTCTTGTCACCACACAGCTGGAAACTTAAAACCTCAGTAAAATGTATTCAAGTGATAGAGCAACATAAAGTAGCACATAATTGTGAAGTAGAATGAAAATTATTTACTTTGGACTCATCTGACCAGAGCACCTTCTTCCATTTGTTTGCTTTGTCACCTACATGGCTTGTGGCAAAATGCACTTCTTATGTCTTTCTTTCAAGAATGGTTTTCTTCTTGCCACTCTTCCGTAAAGGCCAGATTTGTGGAGTGCATGACTTATAGTTGTCCTGTGAACAAATTCTCCCACCTGAGCTGTGGATTCCTGCAGCTGCTCCAGAGTGACCATGGGACTCTTGGCTGCTTCTCTAACCAGTGCTCTCCTTGCTCGATCTGTCAATGTAGGAGGACGGCTATGTCTTGGTAGGTTTCCAGTTCTATAATACTTTTTCTATTTTTAGATGATGGATTGAACAGTGCTCCTTGGTATGTTCAAAGCTTGGGATATGTTTTTATAACCTAACCCTGCTTTAAACTTCTCCACAACTTTATCTCAGACCTGTCTGTTGAGTCCCTTGTTCTTCATAATGCTGTTTGTTCACTTGTGTTCTCTAACAAACCACCGAGGCTCTCACAGAACAGGTGTATTTATACTGACACTAAATTACACCCAGCTGGACTCTCTGAACTAATTAAAGGGGTTGGCCACTTTCAGACCAATATTGACAAACAAATGTACAAGAAAAAGATATACAATTTTCCAATATACTTTCTGTATCAATTCCTCACGGTTTTCTACATTTCGGCTTGCTGTCATTCATTCTGTTACTTCTAGAGCAGGGATAGGGAACCTTCGGCTCTCCAGCTGCTGTGAAACTACAATTCCCATCATGCTCTATTCACGTCCATGGGAGTTCCAAGAACAGCAGAGCAAGTATGCATGCTGGGAGTTGTAGTTTTGCAACAGCTGGAGAGCCGTACGTTCCCTACCCCTGTTCTAGAGGATAAAACTCTGACCATGGTCATGTGATTTACGGCCCATGGTCATGTGATGAGTAGAGATGAGCGAACAGTGTTCTATCGAACTCATGTTCGATCGGATATTAGGCTGTTCGGCATGTTCGAATCGAATCGAACACCGCGTGGTAAAGTGCGCCATTACTCGATTCCCCTCCCACCTTCCCTGGCGCCTTTTTTGCTCCAATAACAGCGCAGGGTAGGTGGGACAGGAACTACGACACCGGTGACGTTGAAAAAAGTAGGAAAAACCCATTGGCTGCCGAAAACATGTGACCTCTGATTTAAAAGAACAGCGCCGCCCAGGTTCGCGTCATTCTGAGCTTGCAATTCACCGGGGACGGAGGTTTCCATCCATTTAGCTAGGGCTTAGATTCTGGGTAGGCAGGGACAGGCTAGGATAGGAAGGAGAAGACAACCAACAGCTCTTGTAAGAGCTAAATTCCAGGGAGAAGCTTGTCAGTGTAACGTGGCACTGACGGGCTCAATCGCCGCAACCCAGCTTTCCCCGGATCCTGAATGGAATACACTGACAGTGTATTCCCGTATACCCTATATATACCTCCGATCCCCGTTCCAACGGTGTGCCCCCCACACCTTCACCCCAGAAATACCCTGCAAGTCCCCTAGCAATACAATTGGGGCTATATACACCCACTATTTTTGCTACTGCCATATAGTGCCATTGTCTGACTGGGAATGCAAAGAATATAGTGGGGTTACAAATAACTTCAAGTCCTGCCACTGCCATATAGTGCCAGTTTCTGACTGGGAATTCAAAGAATATATTGGGGTTACAAATACCTTCAAGTCCTGCCACTGCCATATAGTGCCAGTTTCTGAGTGGAAATTCCCCAAATAATTTGGGGATTCATTCACCCTACATCTCAGGCTCTTGCCATATTCACCCAGGTTGTCAGTGCTGCACCAGCTCGTTCCCAGACAGCTCGGCCCGAAAAACACATTACCTATATAGAGGATTTGGACAATGAAGACAACATGTTCTAAATCTAATGTCTGCACCTTCTCCAGAATTAAAATGAAGGCAGCGTTTAACTTTCAAATAGCACTGCACAAAGGAAGATCTTATCAGCTTGTCTCATGACATGCTACTAAAAAGTGTCATTTGTGTATCTTAATGTAAATATAGTTGTATAAGCTTTTTGGGTTTTAGGCACTGCCAAGTTATTTATTACCACCCGCTTTCTTATAATGATGATGACGCCAAAGTCACTGTGGGTGTTCAGAGCTCACAGCTTAGATTGACATTTGTCTTGCTCTCTGGCGGTACCAGCTGTCTTTTTGGATACCGTAAAGTTATGTTGACTTTATTAACAGCTATAGAAGCTTTAGCCAGGTTGTGACGGTGTGTAACCCTAACAACACTAAGTGGGATACACATTAATAGTCAGTCTATGTACGCTAAACGTATCACTGAAGTAGTTTTTTTTCCCTCTCCCCTAATATAAGAAAGGAACAGACATTAGACCTAGACCGGGGTTCGAGGCTTGTAAAAATCCAGTATTATTTGTTCTCCATGATGTGTTAGACTCTTGAAAAGCAACCCAAGATGAAGTCAGCCATGTGTGCCAGTGTGTTACTTGGCATGCCTTTGCTGGCCCCAACTGTAAGGGTCACTCTCCATTTCCTCCATTTTCCACTCCCCTTCACACCATTTGTGGTGAAGCAATGGGATGCACTGAAGTGCACCCTCTAGCCTCGTGTGGGACAGGGACATCAGATGCCACTCCAACCCCCTCGTCTTCCTCCGCCAGCCAACGGTGCGAAGATGAGAGGAGTGTGCTCTGAATGTTTTCTGCCTAGCAGAGGCTAGTTCTCACTTACGAAAATGGCCCCACTTTGACCTGTATATCAGGCACTATGGTGTAGGTTTCAAAGAAACATGGCACCAACAAGTTGAAAATGTGGGCCATGCATGGACCGTGTTTGAGTCTGGCAAGCTCCAGATCTGCTACCAGGTTCCAACCATTATCACAGGCGTAAAAATGCCAGGCCCCAGGTGTAGCAGGGAAAAAAAAATGCCATCTCAGCCAGGATGGCATCCCTGACCTCGGAGGCACTGTGCTGTCTGTCCCCCAAGCTGATGAGCTTCAGCACCGCCTGCTGACGTCTCCCCACACCAGTGTTTTAGCGTTTGCCGCTAGTAGCTGGGGTGGAGGTTGCAGAGTCGTAGGGTTTCAGTCTACTCCTGCCATGAAATTTGGCCTGGGAGAGGAGATAGGCCACCCCAGTTTGCACCCGGGGACCAGACTCCACCACATTCACCCTGCCTGTCATTAAAGATAAGCACTGCAGCATCCCTGACCACAGGCGCTTGTCCATGTGTCGGTGGTCAAGTGGACCTTGCAGCAAAGCGTAGAGCTCTGGGCCCGACTGATGTTATGGGACACATGCAGGCGCAAGGCAGGGACAGCACACCAAGAGAAGTAGTAACGGCTAGGCCCAGCATAGGGAGGTGCCCCAGCTGCCATCTGTTGACGGAAGGCCTGGGTATCCAGAAGCATAAACAAACACCAACATCTCCAGGGCCAGCAGTTTATCGATGAGGCTGTTAAAGGCTTGGGCATGGGGGTGGGTTGTGTTGTACTTCTGCCTGCAATGAAAAGCTTGGGAGATGTGGAGTGGCTGGGAAGAGGCGCATGATGGTGCAGGCCAAAAGGGCGCAAGAGGGTGAACTCCCCAATGTGTCAGAGATAGGTGTGTAGGTGTCCTTGCATCATATACTTGCACCATACTTGGCTTTGGAAGTTAATTTTGTGCCAAAAAGTGGTTAAGACAGCGATACCTCAACTACTCCCGTTACACTGTCCATTGACAATTCCGCACTGAAATTACCACCTTTGGAAGTGGACCACCACTTCTAAGATCCCAAAGGAAGTAGGCAAGAGATGTGCAGTGCAGAAAAAATGATGAAAAAATAAGTGTAGGCAGTAGAGCACAGAGGGATCGGAGAGGACAGAGCTGGTGTCGGCCAGGTATTCCCACAACATGCGCCTATACTTGTCCCTCCTGGTGACACTAGGCCCGAGTGGCAGTAATTTGTCCAGGGGGGGCCATTAACGTGTTCCAGACCTAGGAATAAGTCTTCCAACAGGGTAGAGTTTTGCATGCCTTTGCTTCTACCCACTGTTTTTGCTGCTTAGCTTCCCTCCACATCTACACTGCTTTAGCCCCTAAACATCGCCCCAGTTTATGCCTTTGCTGCTACCCTGTTTTTTTTGTTGAATTAGCTTCCCTCCACATCTACACTGCTTTAGCCCCTAAACATCACCCCAGTTTATGCCTTTGCTTCTACCCTGTTTTTTTGTTGAATTAGCTTCCCTCCACATCTACACTGCTTTAGCCCCTAAACATCACCCCAGTTTATGCCTTTGCTTCTACCCTGTTTTTTTGTTGAATTAGCTTCCCTCCACATCTACACTGCTTTAGCCCCTAGACATCACCCCTGTCCATGTGGGGTCGGTGGCCTCGTCATCCACCAACTCCTCTTCCAATTGCGCACTGCCCCCTTACTGCAAACCGCACATGACCACAGCTTGCCTTGATGGCAACTGTGTCTCATGATCCCCACTGAGGTCCAGACAAGTCGGTGGCGGGTCCAAAACCCCAAAATTGGAAGAAAATGGCGGATGCTGCAGTATTTCTAACACCTGTTCCTGGTGCTCGGGCCTGGTCTGTGTTGTACCCTGCACCCTGCTTAACGCAGCTGCCATATCCGGAGTTGTGATGAGCGCATGCTAATGTTTCGTGTCCAGTGCAATGGATGGGATTTCACATAAGTCTGCCACCCATGGCCACTCATGGTTGAGCAACTGAGGGAGTTGACTTTGACGAACCCGAGGGTTTTGGAGTTGGAACTACATCAAAGGTCTGTGCTGCTCACACACTCTGCTCAACACATGATATGTTTAGTGCCAGCAGTGTGGAGACGTCGCACAACAGCCGTTGTTCCAGCAGGTACAGGCGTTGTAGGAGTGCATAGAGGCTAGCAGCGGCAACTATAGACTTTAAAAACTATCCGCACAAGCGCCACACTTTCACCAGTAGCTCAGGAACATTGGGGTACCTTTTTAAAAAGATTAGCAGCAATGAGTTAAAAACGTGGCCCAGGCATGGAATATGTTGCAGGCTGCCAAGCTACAGAGCCAATCCCAGGTTACGGCCATTATCACACATGACAACATGCCTGGGCCCAGGTGCAGTGGCAAAAACCACATTGCCGTCTCATCGAGGATGGCATGACTCACTTTGTAGGCAGTGTGCTGTCTGGCCCCCAAGCTGATGAGCTTCAGCACGGCCCGCTGACGTCTCCCCACACCAGTGTTGCAGCGTTTCCAGCTCGTAGCTGGGGTCAATTTAACAGCGGAGGAGGGTGGTGTTTCAGCCCTCCTCCCAGGAATGTTGTGTGGGGAGACAAGTCAGGAAAATTCTTGAAACAGGGAAGAGTTTTGCATCTTTGCCCTTGCTGCCTATGGACATCCCTTTGCCTCTAGCCACCATTTTCCCTGCTTTGCTTGCCTCCACATCCACACTGCTTTTGCCCCTAGACATCACCCCAGTCCATGCCTCTGCTTTTACTCCCAGTTTTTTATGCTTAGCTTCCCTCCACATCAACAATGCTTGCGCCCCTAAACATCACCCGTTTCTGTCTGTGCTTTCCCCAGCTTTTTTTGTTGATTTAGCTTCCCTCCACATGCACACTGCTTTTGCCCCTAGACATCACCCCAGTCCATGCTGCTTTTACCCCCAGTTTTTATGCTTAGCTTGCCTCCACATCCACACTGCTTTTGCCCCTACACATTACCCCTATCCATGCCTGTGCCTCTAGCCATAACTCTGCCACCCATGGAAACTCATGGTGCAGAAAGTGAGGGAGCTGACTCTGAGGAACCCTTGGGTTTTGTAGCTGGTACTCCATCAAAGGTCTCTGCTGCTCACACACCCTGCTGAACATACGGTATCTAGGGTTTGAGCGTGTGGTGACCTCGCACAACAGTAGGTGCTTCAGGCAGATGTAGGCCTTGCTGGAGTGTATTGCGGCTAGCTCCAGGTACTGTAGACTTGGGAAAGTGGGTGTCCAAGTGCCCCACTTTCACCCTTATCTCTGCTAATTTGGGGTATGTTTTTAAAAATCGTTGCACCACTACATTGAACACGTGGGCCAGGCATGGAACGTGTTGGAGGCTGGCAAGCTCCAGAGCCCTCCAACAAGACAAAAAAGCCTGGCCCCAGGGGCAGCGGGGATAAACAAATTGCCATCTCATCCAGGATGGCATCCCTGACCTCAGAGGCAGTGTGCTGTCCATCCCCCAAGCTGATGAGCTTCAGCCCGGCCTGCTGAAGTCTCCCCACACCAGTGTTGCAGCGTTTCCAGCTCGTAGCTGGGGTCAATCTAACAGTGGAGGAGGAGGGTGGTGTTTCAGCCCTCCTCCCAGGAATGTGCTGGAGAGACAAGTCAGTCTACCACATTTTGCGACCCGGTCCATGCCTCAAGTACATTCAACCACTGTGCCAAGATTAAAAGTTAGCGTCCCTGTCCGCATGCACTTGTCCATTCATAGCTGGTCACGTGGAACTTTTGGGCAAAGCGCTGAACTTAGGGACCGCCTCATGTTTGGGGAAAAGTGCTGGTGTGGACGGCACAGTGAGGTGGCGCAGTAGCTAGCAGGCCCAAAAAGGGCAGTGTCTCCACAAGCCGGGACCCCAACATCTCCTGGGCCAGAATTTTTGAGATGAGGCCGTTGAAGCCTTGGGCATGTGGGTGGGTTGTGCTGTACTTTAGCCTGGAATGAAAGGCCTGGGAGATGGGGAGTCGCATTGCAAAGTGTGTAAACCACACTCAGTTTGTCCTCGACCTATACATTTAGAAATTATCTCCCCCAGCGAGGAACGTGGCCTCGATGGGGGAATTTTTCTAAGGAAGCTAGAAAAGAGGGCATCTTGGGCCTTGCTGGCTCAGGTCTAGCTTTTGTCATGCAGCTGTCTTCTGCCTCTGGACATCCATTTGCCTCTAGCCACCTTTTTCCCTGCTTAGCTTGCCTCCACATCCACACTGCTTTTGCCCCTAGACATCACCTCAGTCCATGCCTTAGCTTGTACCCCCAGTTTTTGCTGCTTAGCTTGCCTCCACATCCACACTGCTTTTGCCCCTAGACATCACCCCAGTCCATGCCTTAGCTTGTACCCCCAGTTTTTTCTGCTTAGCTTGCCTCCACATCCACACTGCTTTTGCCCCTAGACATCATCCCTATCCATGCCTCTGCCCCTAGCCATAACTCTGCCACCCCTGGAAACTCATGGTGCAGAAACTTTGGGAGCTGACTTTGAGGAACCCTTGGGTTTTGTAGATGGAACTCCATCAAAGGTCTGTGCAGCTCACACACCCTGCTCAAGATATGGTATTGTAGGGTTTCAGCGTGTGTGAATGACGGACAACAGCCTGTGTTTGGACAGATGTAGGCCTTGCTAGAGTGTTTTTAGGCTAGCAGCAACTCCTGTACACTTGCAAAAGTGGGCGCACAAGCGCCGTATTTTCAACAGTAGCTTCGGTACATTTGGGTATGTTTTCAAAAAACGTTGCACCACTAAGTTAGACGTGGGCCAAACATGGAACGTGTTGGAGGCTGGCAAGCTCCAGAGCCGCTACCAGGTTCCAGCCATTATCACAGGCGTAAAAATGCCAGGCCCCAGGTGTAGCAGGGAAAAAAAAATGCCATCTCAGCCAGGATGGCATCCCTGACCTCGGAGGCACTGTGCTGTCTGTCCCCCAAGCTGATGAGCTTCAGCACCGCCTGCTGACGTCTCCCTACACCAGTGTTTTAGCGTTTACCGCTAGTAGCTGGGGTGGAGGTTGCAGCGTCGTAGGGTTTCAGTCTACTCCTGCCATGAATTTTGGCCTGGGAGAGGAGATAGGGTACCTCAGTTTGCACCCCGGGACCAGACTCCACCACATTCACCCTGCCTGTCCTTAAAGATAAGCAGCACCCCTGACCACAGGCGCTTGTCCATGTGTCGGTGGTCAAGTGGACCTTGCAGCAAAGCGCGGAACTAAGGGCCCACCTGATGTTGAGTGACACGTGCTGGTGCAAGGCGGGGACGCCACACCGGGAAAAGTTGTGCCGGCTAGGGACGGCATAGCGAGGTGCCACAGTTGCCATCAGGTCCGGGAAGGCGGGAGTTTCAACAAGTCGGAACGCCAACATCTCCTGGGCCAGCAGTTTAGCAATGTTGACGTTCTAGGCTTGCGTGGGTGGGTGGTTAGCGGTGTATTTCTGCCGGCTGTGTATGTCTGAGAGATGGTGGGTTGTTGTAAAGAAGCGCCTGATGGTGCCTTTGATGGTGCAGGAGAAGGAGATAAGACAGAAACAGGGGAGGATGAGGGAGAAGTCAACAAAGTGGTGGGGGCAGATGAAGTGATGTCCTGGCTCGTCCTCTGGAGTGCATCGCCAGCACTGTGAGCAGAGGCAGTGGCATGAACGGCGGGCGACGTTTGTCCTGCCGTTGCTGCCTGCCACTGATTCCAGTGCTTGGATTCCAAATGACGGTGCATTGAAGTGGTGGACAGGTTGCTCTTCTCAGGACCCCTACTCGATTTCGAGAGGCAAATTGTGTAGACGACCCTATATCTGTCCTCGGCGCATTCCTTGAAAAAACTCTACACCTTCGAGAAACGTGCCCTCGATGGGGGAGTTTTTCTGGGCTGGGTACAAAAGGGAACATCTTCGGACATTCCGGGTCTGGCCTGGCTTCGGCAAAGCAGCTGACCTCTGCCTCTGGACATGTCTCTGCCTCTAGCTACCCTTTTTTGGTGCTGCACCTGCCTCAACATCCACACTACTTTCCCAGCTTGACATCCGCCTTGTCCAGGTGGGGTCGGTGTCCTCGTCGTCCACCACCTCCTCTTCCAACTCCTGTCTCGCCTCCTCCTCCTGCACAATGCGCATGTCAACTGGCTGCCCTGACAGCAACTGCGTCTCATCGTCGGCGATGAGGGTGGGTTGCTGGTCATCCGCCACCAAATCGACCGGAGATGGAGGAGACTCTAGTGTTTGAGCATCTGGACACAGATACTCGTCTGTTAGGTCCATGGAATCGCGAAATGGAGGGGCAGGTTGCAGTACAGTCAAAGGAAGGGAGAACAGCTCTGGGGAGCAGGGACAGTTGGGGTTATTGTTCTGGGAAGATTGGGAATTTTGGGTGGAAGGAGGACAAGACTGTTGGGTAAGAGGAGGTAGAGGCTGACTGGCTGGTGGACAATGTGCTTTAAGCGTTATCCGACAGCCATTGCAAGACCTGTTCCTGGTTCTCGGGCCTACTAAGGTTTGTACCATTCAGCCTAGTTAATGTGGAACTTTTGTGCAAAGCGCAGAACTTAGGGCCCGCCTGATGTTAAGGGACACACGCTGGTACAAGGCTCAACTCACCCTAAAGGCCAAAAACACTGCTGGTGCAAGGCTCTACTCATGCCAAGGGCCTCAATCTCTGCTGGTAGCTCAGCTTAAGGTCCTGTAACTTTGTTTGGAAGGGCTCATGTTAAGGGCTAGAAAAGTGAAATTTGGAAGGTCTTACCACACACACACACACACACACACACACACACACACACACACACACACACACACACTCAAAATGACAGTTAAGAATGAGGGCTTTTGGATTTCCCATTGTCTATTCCATCCGTGGTTGTCATGGGGAACGTGATTTAAAGGGGTGGTTGTTACTGTTTGTTGAGCTTAAATTGGGGTTTGTGTCCATCCATTTGGGGAGTAAAGAAGGTTTCCAGGTATTTTCCCACTTTGATAGAGGTTTTTTTGAATGTGGAAAGTGTGTAGTTGTTAGGCTAGTGATGTTGGGGTAATAGAGGGTCTTTGGTGTGTTAGATGCCCCCAGACATGCTTCCCCTGCTGTCCCAGTGTCATTCCAGAGGTGTTGGCATCATTTCCTGGGGTGTCATAGTGGACTTGGTGACCCTCCAGACATGGATTTGGGTTTCCCCCTTAACGAGTATATATTCTCCATAGACTATAATGGGGTTCGAAACCCGTTCGAACACACGAACAGTGAGCGGCTGTTCGAATCGAATTTCGAACCTCGAACATTTTAGTGTTCGCTCATCTCTAGTGATGAGCACACAGGTGCACAGCTGATTACCAGGCAGATGTCTGATTACTGTGCTGTCACTAAAACGAGCGGCACCTGTGTGCTCATCACATGACCATGGTCAGAGTTTTATCCTCTAGAAGTAACAGAATGAATGACAGCAAGCAGAGATCTAGAAAACCGTGAGGAATTGATACAGAAAGTATATTGGAAAATTGTATATCTTTTTATTGTACATTTGTTTGTCAATATTGGTCAGAAAGTGGCCAACCCCTTTAAGTGACTTCTGAAGGTAATTGCTTTCACTGGATTTTATTTAGGGGTATCAGAGTGCAGGGGGCTGAATACTTTTGCATTTTTATTTAAATAACATTTTGAAAACCATGTATCATTTTCCTTCCACTTTACAATTATCCTAATTTGTGTTGGTCTATCATTTAAAAATCTCAAAATACATAAGATTGTGGTTGTAAGGTGACAAAATGTGAAAAAGTTAAAGGGGTATGAATACTTTAGCAAGCCATCGTATATATAAAAAAAAAATTCTAATTATTATTACCAAGAACAAAAACATTTTTTATTAAAATAAGATTTCTATTTATTCCATACCACTGATGTACATATGTATACATTTTACATTAGATGCTCTATATAAACAATTTAATTATTTTTCCTTAGGTTCAAATTACAAGTAAACAATTCTCAAATCAATACCACTGCCTTGAATACCAACCACAGCAGATTAGAGATATGTCTGAGAAAACATATAACTTGTATAGTCAATTCAATTAAGATTTAGGAGTTAGTTTGAGATAAATCACTAAATTACAGTAACCCCTCTAATCTCCCATCCTCTTATTTAGATTATACAACAATAAAAGAAAGAAAGTCACAATATGTCCGAAGATTCAGCCATTTCCCTTCTCAATATCTAGTGTCTGGCTGTAAGGCAGTTGTCCTCTCTGCAGTAGGACAAACAGATTCCAGCACAGTTGGAATAATCTCACTAGTCCCCACAATTCCTGAGCAATCGATAGTTTTGGTGCTTGATAATCTACTAAGGCTCTGTACTGTCAAGTGAGCAGTGTCAGGCAGGAGCAGGCATGGGGTGTGATTCGGAACTCCTGTCCACCTGGCAGTAGCAGCCTAAATAACATATAAACGTAATTATAACAAAAAAAAGAAAAAAAAACCCTCCAACTGTGGAATCAGCAGTGGCATCTATTAAATCATGCAAAGGGCTGAACTTGGCAAAGGTGGTAAAAGGTCCTCTTGAGGTCACAACCCCTTTATTACACACTTTCCGTTATTCAGAGCAGATCAATAACAATGTTCTTTGAAGGTTTTCTGTATGTTTCAACAATTTTGTAGAAATTCCGCAGGTATTTTTAACTGGAAATAATTTACTCCCTTATTTTTAAGTAATCACAGTAGATACATTCAGCACGCAATATGCAAATTACGATGGTGGCTCGTTTCTGTCTGTATGTTGCTGCCCAGGCCCCCCCAACCGAACCATAAAATATTGGGCGCTGAATTAAACAGATATTGTCCAGAAATGTTGGTGGCAGAAAGAATTCCAGCTACGTCACAACAGTGGTTGTTAAAGGAACTAGTTGGTAGAGGCGGTCAGACAGATGACACTAGAAACATCATGCAATTTAAGCAATTTACAGCCATGGTTAATCATACAATGGCTTGTTCTGTAGACTCATAACAAAAAGACATAGAAGCTATGTCTATGTTGACTATATAGAAAAAATATTGCACAGAAAAAGCATGAAATATTCACAGAAACCAGCCTGATTCCTACATTCTTAGACCCACTCCTACAAAAAAACATAATCAATGTATCAACCCGATTATTTCCATTGGGTGCACAGCTTAAAGTAGAATATATATAAAGGCACATAAGTAATTATGAGGTCACACAAAGATTATACTTCTCATAGTTGCAGTAGTAATGACCAATACATGTTTGTGCGTATATGCATTACAGGTCTGACTGTAAAATCCATTTTATAAAATATACTATAAATAATTCCCACAAGCTGAAAATAAACAAAACTGTCAAATAAAAGGTTTGTCCAGCCATGGTCTTCTCTTGTTATGACGAGAGATGAGCGAGTACTATTCGAAACTCTCATTTTGAATAGCACACACCCATAGGAATGAATGGACGCAGGGGGTTAAGCGGCCAGCTGACGGCAAAGTCTGCATGCCGGTCGCTTCCATTCATTCCTATGGGTGCGTGCTATTTGAAACGGCCCTTTCGAATAGTCCTCACTCATCTCTAGTTATGACATCTAGCATGAGGAAAGATGGAACTGCATGTTAGGTAGTCAGGTTGCTTACAACCCAAAAAGTAGTATGCAGAAGTCCTAATAATGAATGGGACATGTACATGAAACTCTCCAAGCATCAGTTACTTTGGCAACACAACCTCCTAGAAAATAGATATATCTCTTCATGCCTGATCAGATCAGGTAGAAGAGTATGTCTGGACAATCTCCGTAAACGCTAAAAATGTAACTACACAAAGATTGCATCCATTTTATTGTCATAAATCCAAAAAATAATAAATTCCCAGACAAATGTATCATAGTGCATATATAAACTTGGCCAACAATATTCATAGCTACTAAATAATGTGCAAGAACGTACACTGCCCCTTCATATTATATTAACCCAGGCAAGGATCACAGAAGTGACGTCTAAAGTATTGTGTATCCTAAATCATTCTACAGTTGTATTTTTATTTTATTGTAGGTTAATAACAGTCTGTATCTGGCTACGACACCCATTCAATTCAGTGTTAGAAAGGCTGTACTATTAGGATTATTTCAGGCAAAAATAGGTCAGAATTCTGAATTGATATTTTTACCGTCATGTACGATTTACATTTGGATATCAAAATGTACAAACATTTTGTCTAAATTTTCCGCCATATGAAGCTATGTTTAACATCCAAATGTAATTCTATAAACCTAACAGTAATTTGCAGGTCCTTGTAGGCCTTACTCAATGCCAAATAATAATTTTGTTCTTTGGCTCCAGGTAAAGCAACAACAAGGACTTTATGAAGATCATGTGACGCACAGTTCTGAAGCCCAAAGTGGGGGCTTGCTATTGTAGGGGATCTTAGAAACTGTGGTGGGTCTACAGGCGGCAGCTGCAGCTTCTAATGGTTCTTCTGTTGAAGCCTCTGGAACCACAGAGAATGACTCGCCCTCTTCATATGGGTTTTCTAGCATCTTCAACACCCTTCTGACCTAGAGAACAGTTGAAGAAAATAATATTTAGAGGCTATATAAACATCTGTGAGGTTAATGCTAGAATTGTATTACAGAAAGGTTATTCTAAGAGGGGTGTTCTGGTGCATTTTGAACACGAAGGGATGCCTAAAATAACAAACAGTAAATAGTCACCTGTACGTTTGGCTGGGGATCCAGTGGGGAGAGTCTCCATTCGAGTCCCTAGTCTTTAAGACCTTTGGCCCGCACTGGAACATGTCAGGGAATCCATGACTGAGCAGTGATGTTCTGGTCAAATGGAGCCTCATTACTCAGTTAGGGTAAGTTCATATGGAGATTTCTGGACCGGAACCTGAGGTGGAGGCTGCCTCAGGTTCCGGTCCAAAAGCTGGGTAGCCGCGACTGAAAGCCGGTGCACTGCACTGGCATCCAGCCGCGCACTCTGCTCCGGATTAGGCCTAATGAATGAGCCTAGTCCGGAAGAGGGTGTTTCTTCAGGCCGAATCACGAGGCGACTCGGCCTGAAGAATGAGCATCTCGCATCTTTTTTCCGGGATCCGGAAGAAACAGCTCCTGGAAAAACTCCTGAGTGGCTTCCATTGATTTCAATGGGAGCCGTCTTTTTGGTCAGGGTTTTGATATGGCCTCAAAATCCTGACCAAAAATCTCCATATGAACTTACCCTTACTGGTCAGATGAAACACTTGTGCACAGACAGAATGGTAACAAAGATCAGAGACCTCTACTGGATCCACAGCCAAATGGTGCATATATATTTTAGGCTTCCTAAAATGGACGCAGCCGACACGCTCCCATTCATTCCTATGGGAGAATGCTATTCAAATCTACCGTTTCGAATAGTACTAGCTCTCATCTCTACTCCTTATGTGTTAAAAAATGTCCTATAATACCCCTTCAGTTCGAGCTGGACACAAACATTTCATGTTGACAGGTTTTGCCAATTACCATGGAATCTATTCACAATTTACTTGAACCTTGAATATGGTTAGGCTCCGTTCTTACAGAGGAACGCACCGCTCATTTAGACACATATACATGTGTCAGAGCACGGCACTTCAAAACAGATCCCATTGATTTCAATGTGTAGCGCACGTGAGCCGGCACACATTGAAATGAATGGCATCTGTTTTGAGCACTCACACTCTGACATGTGTATACGTGTCTTAATTCCCGGCGCGTTACTCCGTGGGAATGGAGCCTTAAACTGGGCAACTCCATGTGGACACACCATCAGGCAATTCTGAAATCAGATGGCTTTTGCTGCGGCTCACCTATAGGAATCTCTGCAGTTCATGGCTTTCAACTTTTGCATTATAACCCAGAGTGCAAAGTGACCTCATTTGCTATACTGCTACTGTAGATCTAAGAGGGTCAGCTATTGGGTATACGGCTATTTAATTCAAGAACAGATAGCGCCCGCCATGGCAAAATTAACTCATACATACCAGCTATCTGTTCTGGCTTTTAAAATCAGGATCCCTGCTCTGTTACGCCCACATACTTACAGAACATGTAGTATAAACTCATAGAAGGTGTTCTAAAACTAGCCCTGAAATTTGGGTTGCAGTAATAAAGATCAATAATGCTGATGTTACCTCAGTGAAATCTCCTTTCTCAGCCAAATCAATGGCATTTTGAGCAATGTAATTTCTCAAAATGTGTGTTGGGTTGTTGGAATTCATGATTTTCTGCCTCTTAATAAGTAAAGCGCCACCATCTCCAGCATTTTCTTCTTCCTTCCCCAAGCGAGCACTGAAGAGAAAAACATACACTGTTTAATCTGATATATTTTATTTGGTCAAGCAGATTCAATCCATCTTAAAAAATGCATGTTCAATAATATCAACCCACATATACAAAAACGGCATCAAGCATTACATAGAGTAATATGGTATGAAGAAAAAGTGTAAAAAGGGTCATCTGATGGTGTTGTCATAGCACAGTACATCTTAAAGGGGTATTCTGATCTCAGGATCCTATCTATACTGCTAGCTTATGTAAATTCAAGAGTTTTCCTTAATACAGTTCTTTAGCAATGCAGCTTTGTTTTTCTGCTATGTTAGATTATTCCTCCTATTGTATACACAGCGTTTTCATGGTGTATGACCTGTATCTGATAAGACAGGATGGATGACGTGAGTCACTGCTCTTTGGGAAAGGAGCTGAGTTCTTTCACTGTTATGTACAGTTTTGTGGTCAGGACAATAAGATCTGCTAATTGTAGTTTGCAATTACTTCATAATATCCTGTTCATCAATCAGTCAAAGCCTCCCCCAAGCTTGCTGAAGAATACAGGAAGTGAGAAGAAGACACAGCAGGCAAAGCAGCCGAGATAGGGAGACGAGAAAAACCTTTTAACTGATTTAGGGTTTGTTGTTTCTAAAGTCAATCAAGTATCCTACATCTACTAGCAATGAAAAGGCGTACAAAGTTTATAATTTGAACTCTCTCGTCCCCATAGAGCTAAAGGAGGTATCCAAAATAAACAGTACCACATGCTTGCGGCATAGTTTCACTACTCTGTTCTGGGATTGTTGCCTCTACCACTGTGGTACTTATGTTTTAATCTTATTTTCTGTGAATATTTTATAAAGTTTGTCTATTTTTGCTATTTATGGGATGGAATCCATTTTTCTTTTCATAAGCTATCGTGGTTACAACTAGACACTGGAGAAATCTTAGTGCATTTAGTTTGGTTTACTTGTTAGACAAATTTGATCAGCATTCGAAGACATCAGGCACAACTGGAAAAAGGGAGCTGTGCCAGAGTCCAGAGAAAGTAAAATTATTTCTTTTGTTTGATCACCTCTACTGGGCCTCCTCTTATTATAATAACTTGTGAGTGGCGAATTCCCCAAACTTCAGGTTCTGCTGCACCAAAAATTTTGAAAAATTCTTTGGGGCCCACTATGGGATACTATTATGTGTGAAGGGGCTTCTATGGATCATTACACAGTGTGGAAGGGCCATTATGGAACATTATACTGTGCGAATGGTCCGCTATGAATTTCTATACTGTGTGGAGGAGCAACTATGGGACACTACTTTGTACGATGGTCTGTTTTTGCATAAAAACGCAGGCAGTTTTCTAATAAATGTGAATGCAGCTTTACACCGAAGTTGAAGTACCAGTGGCTGCAGCTGCATCCATATACATAGTTTGTTACCACCATAAGGATGCTGCCACACTTCGCTCCTGAAAGCATACATTTACCACTGTTGGTGGGCTGCATATGTATTTTCATTGCTTCTAATGGGAAAGTACAGGTGCGTCCCAGGAAATAGCAATAAGCACATGTTGTCCAGTAGTGCTGAGAGAGTAGCATTCGATTGAATACCTCGCTGCCATAGGAATCCATGTAATTGGCCGAACACCAAGGGGTTAAATGCATCGAATATTCGAAACGTTTAACCCCTTGATGTTCGGCCGATTACACGCATTCCTATGCCGGCGAGGTATTCGATCGAATACTACTCACTCAACACTATTATCCAGAAGCATCTCGTGGCAGCACTCCTGTGTTATGGTTTGCGTATATGACTATAGGGGATGTCAGCCTGACAATTAATGTGCCACACTCCAAGTACCTCATCTTAGATGACTTTAATTTAAATCGGCATGCTGTTAAAAAATTATAAATTGCCTAATCCTGATGTAGGTTATCTAATTCAGTGTACATTTAGATCCATACTGCATGTAAATATAATGGGATGGGTAATACAAAAGCACTCAAAGAATATAGAATTTCTATTCAAGACTAAAAAGGGCAAAATATTGCTCTATGTCTGTATGTTTTTTCTTAATACCATTGACTGTTTGAGCACCTATTGCTAACTGTCTTGATGCAATGCAAATAAAAATCTCAGAATAATGGCATTTCTTACTGTCAAAAATACAAGAACGATATAGGACCCCATTTCATGTCAATTATGAATGGAAGCCAGAATGCTAGTATGGAATAGCGCATTGAACTTCACATGTTATTTGCTGACCAATCCTGGTGAAACTGATTGGTTTGCACATGGTAAGATTACATCTGTTTGCACATGGTAAGATTACATACCTGTATTTTTGAAGCCATTCTTTCCAATGATTCTTGTTTTCAATTATAAGATCCTCGGGAGTAGTCTGCTCAAGCTTCTCATACTTTTCTATACGTTCCAGCTCTTGTGTTATGTTGGCTTTAGATCCAATCATAGCAAACAACTGAGGATTGCTTTGTGCCAACATCAGCATCATTGTAAGCTGCCTGGAAAAAAGTGACATTATATATTGATAGCAAACATAAGAACACAAAGCCCAAGATGTAGTACTATACAACAAGCTTCATGTCCACATACATTTGCACACACTTCTAGCCTGGTGTGATGATGGGCACAAGTATCATTCTAATAATATACAGTACCTACCCAAGACTATTCATCTTTCTATAGTTTCTAGCATTATATTTCTAAATAGTGTATGCAAGGACAATAAAAACCTACTAAATTGGAGAAATAACTTCAATCAATCACATGACATTTTAAGGTTTCTATAAGTTATTAACTTGTAGACCTTAAAATTTATGTGACAGTCTTCTCAAATGGAGTATCTTCAACATTTATAGACCTCATTCATTTTAACCATGTGCAATATGTGTGCATGCTATAAACCTAGAAAGGCATTAGGGAAAACTCATTAATATACTGTGATGTAAATGCAAATAAAAAATAAAGGAAATATGTTGAAAGAAAAAAAAAAAACGTAAGCGATGTATTATGGTGTATCTGATACACACTGCACTAGGGAAAAGACTGTCACAGTAGTATTATATCTCACCCAGTGGACAATGTAAATGCATTAAGTTACATCCTATGTACTCATATTTGTACTTTAATTGCCCTGAAGGTAGTGTATGATACAGTAAGAGATACTGTTCTCAGGAATATAGAGATTATTTATAATCAGCTTTTATTACGGCATTCTTCTTGTACAACAAATAGGTAAACAAAAACCCCACCACCACCCATTCTGTCCACCCCATCAATCCTATAAATCGCAATAAAAATATAGGAATGCACATCTTACATCAAATAACAGGTAGAGATCCCATACTGTCATTCCAAACTTCAAGCATTTTAGAGATTATTGATGTCTCATTCATTTTTTTTTAAGTAGAAAACTATTAAACATTGCAGAATCCCACTCCCCTCACCCACACACAGTGCTGAGCACCATCTTTGTACACAAACTCACAATGGACAACCGTTGAGAAGGAAGACAAACAAAATGAGCTGCCAAATTCTCTTGTGGCTGTCAGTTTATGCTACTGGGCTGAAAAAAATGGGAAGAACCTAATTAAACGTAACTTTTATTACATGCAGGTAAACTTTTGTCCTGTAAAAAAAAAAAAAAAAAAACATATACCATATACATCAGATCAGTAGACCCTCACTGATATATACAGCAAAAATTATGCCCTGGTCGTGCATAATTTTACCAGGCACCAAAACTAACTGCACTGATCGCCCGGGACCAATGTGATAAACACTTTAACTTTTGTTAAACCAAGATTTCAAAAAGGTCGTCTCATTTCACAATGTGATGGTCGAATGCAAGAGCTGCAGCTAGGACTCAGCATTTATTGCATATGCTATCTTTCCCTCCAATGCAGTGCCCACTATTTGCCATGCAACTGTGGCATAACTCCATTCAAGTAAAACAAAGGAAAACAAAACAAAAAAAACAAAAAACCCTTCATTCTCAAGCTTGGCAGGGAAATAGAAAACAAAAATAACAGTGCTACATAATATGTTGGAAATACAGAATAGTGAAATGATCTCACACTTAATAGGGATAATTGTAATACCTTGGATCCATTTTTGGCTTAAATCCAACTTTCAGCTCTTCCATACTAGCACACTGTTCAATGATTATATTCAAGAATCCATCTATATCACCAGCATTTCCCGAAAACTTGCTGAGGACCCGGAAAGTATTTGTAAAATCAGATCCTAAAAGAATTCAGTTATGCAACATTTGCAAAAAATATAGATGTGGCAAACCATTTACAGCAGAGACATGGTAATTCCAAATGTAGAAAATGTATACAATTATATAATATAGGCTATACCGCTAATGTAAATCAATCAAAGTTGGCAATGGCACTGGAACAAGCCCCCTTCTAGCTCATCTGTTCTGCCCCATCATAGGTGTCTCCATAAAAAGTCAAGCACAGCTTAAAACGCTAAAGTGGAGTTGGGTTCTCCCTGAGCCCCTTCCACGTCATTATAGCGTAGTCCCTAATCTCTGATGAAACAACCCCTTTAACAGTTCATTGGGGACTTTTTCTTGAAGCCTCTCTATCTTGAAGCTAAAATTTTACACAGTGATCTATGGCTGTGTATTAAGAATACATTTGATAATCTGATGTGATATTTTATTGTGTATAGATAACTACATGTACACACAGTAAAACTAACAACAGTATGCTACAACTATAATAATGGCCTTAGAATTACAATTTAGCCCAAAAAGTTCTCATTCATCCTCTAAACACATGTTCCTCATCAAAATTTCAAGAGAGTGCCGTCAGCAGCTTCTACAGCTTCTTTCCAAAGATGCCTTTCTTATTCTGCATTGCAGCTCCATTTTTATAAATAAATAAATAAATATTTTATGATTCTGCAAATTAGCTGAAAAGGCTTATCTCTTCCTACTGGAACTTCACTTTCTGCTCTAGATAAGCAGCACTGGCAAGAGAAAATACACCCTTAAAGCCATTTTTAGATAATTTACATAAGACTAAAATGCTGAATTTCATGAAAATGAAGCTGTATGGCAGAATAAGTAAGACATCTTTGGAAAGTTTAAACAACGAACTTCATTAATTTAATACTCATTTTCCTGCTGACAGACTCTCTTTAGGTGGTAGAATGTGATCTCTGACAAATTTAATTAAAAGGGGTTATCCAAGACTCATCGCACAGGTCAGCCATACGAGATTGGTGAGGTCCAAGGGCCAGGAACCCCACTGTTTTAGTTGACATTTGCAGAGTGTACAGAGGCAGAAGCAGATGGCTCCATACGTTGTGTAGTGGCTCTGTCATGCTATTACAATTTAGATCTCATTTACTTGGAAGGGAGGTGTTCAATGTGCTAGTGTTAGCTCATTGGTGGAATTGCTGTGTATCAATACGTAGTCTTAGACAACCCCTTTACCCTTTAAAAGTCAATCTAAGGACTATGGGATGTATATCACAGCATCTTCCTACTTCATCCAACGATATATAAAAAAAGGGGCATCATAAAGAGTGGTTGTTGACGGCATCAAGAAGAGAAGCCATTGGGAATTAATGAGCCGACAGGCACAAGAGCACAGAATACAACTGAAATGGATCAATACTAATTGTTCTGCACAAAGATTAAAAGCATTGATCAGTTTGAAGGTTAATGGTTGTAATAGTAGATAAATTTCTACCTGTAAGGTTCATGGTGTCCAAGAGATCAGAGATTAGTTTGCTGTCCTCTTCAAGCTCTAGTTGAGTAAGACCCAGCTTCTTCCTCATTTTGTGCAGGTAACTCCTCTGAAATTCCACATCATATTCCTCTTCAAGTATTTTCTGACTAATGTCTAAGGGTAACTCTGGTACCAAAGCTTCAGCCAGCTTCCCTAAATTCCACTTACAGATCTCTGGCTGCTTGTTGTATGTATAGCGTCCCATATTATCAGAGCCATTACAGATGTGCTCAGGGTCATACCTGGATGGTACATCATACTGAGGTTAGTATCCTTGGACACAAATAACACATATATCATGAAATATACAATGCACACTCAATAATGCTACACTGTCCACAAAGTACTATTGTCTAGTCAAACCTGGTTAACAGTAACTTCAAAATTGACCTTGAAGACTCAGTCTACTCCCCAGACCCCTAGCGTATGTTCACAGGTAGGGACTTGGAGAGAATTTTGAGCCAGATTCTGCCTTAAATTCAGTACCAAATTCGCCTGATTTTGGAGCGGTTTTTGAGGCAAATTTTCAGAATCCGCATCAAAATCAAAATTCCTGAAGCAGAAATTTTCTCCCTGACAAATCCAGCATCAAATTCCATTGTGTGAACCAGCCCTTATGGGCATGCATTTAATATCAAGAGAATTGAGATAAACTGTTAAAGGAGATGTCCAGGAAAAAAAATAGTACTTTCTTTGGAAGCCAGGGAGAAAAAAAAAAAAAAAAAAAAAACAACAAAAAACTCCTAACATGGGGACGGAGGGAAAGGTTGTTTTTTTTTTTTTCCCCTGGCCTCCAGAGAAAAAAAAATGGATTTTTGTTCTCAATGAAAAATCCATTTCTCGTTGTATTCATTGGGGACACAGCATCATGGGTATAGAACTGGCTACTAGGAGGCTGACACTCTCTGGGCTATATACCCCTCTCCACTGACACTATGCTAGCCAGTATGTACCGCAGCAGTAGGAGAGACACACAAAAAAGACTTGAAAATGAACCAAAACAATAAAAAATAAGGGTGGGATCTGTGTCCCCAATGAATACAAACAGAAAAGGATTTTTGATTGAGTACATTTGTTTTGCTTATTTCATTGTAGAGGACAGCATCATGGAATATCCTAAAGCAGTACCAGAGGGTGGGAATTACACTAACATACGAGAAACCTAGCATACAGCTGCCTGCGAACATTATGACCCATTATGCTTGTTTCGGTAGAGGCCACAGAATTGATCTGGTAGGACTTGGTGAAGTTATGGACAGAAGCCCAAGTGACAGCCTTGGAGATATGAGCAGCGGAAGCCCGATGCCGAACAACCCATGAGTATCACAGAGAGAGATGGAAGCCTATTTTTGAGCTAATAGTCCTCTCTGAAAGCAGAATGAATCCATCTGGAGATAGAAGTCTTGGAAGCAGTCAGGCCTAATATGGTCAATCCTAATACTGATGCATAAACTATCACAGTGTTTACTGCAATGCCAAATATCTATTCGGATGTGCCAATAAAGCCTGTTTGATTTGATTACTGACCTGTCTAAGAAACCATAAGGTCCGTAGTCAATAGTAACTCCAACAATACTCATGTTATCAGTATTTAATACGCCATGGCAAAATCCAACACACTGCCATTCAGCAACCATTCTTGCAGTCCTCTTCGTTATCTGGAAGTAAAATAAAGGAATCAGAACTGTATTGTGTATGGGTTTGATTCTGCCCGACACAGTACAAATGAAAGGGATTGACTGGTGGGACAGAATGGGTTAAAGAAATTAAATAAGCATTACTCATCTCAAAAGTTCCCTGCTGCTGCTGTTCTAATGTGGCCCCCACTATCTCCACGCAAAGAAAGAAGGAATGGACAGGTTGGATACTTAACCTGCCCCATTGTTTCTTCCATGGAGACATAGCCAGCTGCCAGTTATCCACCACCCCACAGCAATAAAGGTGCACGCTTGGCCCATCAGTATATACATGCTTATGGAGTACTAGCGAAGGAACGCCAGCAAGCAAGTTTTTCACCTTTTCAGAGTTGCTGTACTGCAGCTTTAGAAATCAGAAGGAAAATCCTCCTACTTATGAGTAGACATTGTGTAACTCACCCTTTGTATTTGTACTGAAAACATTTAGGATCCAATCCAATATTTACACAAGCTAAACCTTGACTGGTAACAGCTCCACATGGAGTAGGACAATCTTCTACTTGTAGAAGAACAATCATTCGATTACATAACTTTGTGCTGTTTTCAAACCTTTTCAAGAGCTCTATTTGCTGTCAGTGAATGGAAGGTGTGGAAGTGATGTATAATGAAGGTACCACCTATGATGGAATGGTGGACAGGGAAACTGTGGCAGCAGCTTGTGCTTGTCAGTGGATCACACATTACTCTCTACTGGCCTCTGACTGGCCTGTTTACTCTCTACCATATGGATGGTAATTTGTCAAAATGACCACCTAGCTTCTCTCAGTTCAATGATGTGCCCCCTCAGAGTCTGTCAGCTGGGCAAAATCTCTTCAAGTGCATCGTAAAGGAATGTCTAGCAGTCAACGTTCTCTTATCAAATTGTGCACTAACCAAAATAGCCTCTGTGAGCTTTGTAATAGGGCAATGGGGGAAGCAGTATTATCCTGTCTTGTGGCAACACCCCTTGTCTAATTATACCACACCTCTAATAATTTACATATATGCTGATATATATATGCTTCACACTAGCATTTGGCTTTCTGTAATTTGTGTATGCTTGGGGACTCGAAGAATGGAAACCTAATCAGCTTAAAAAGTGGTTACCTGTGGAAAACCCTGGACCCCATAGACTATAAAGGGGTCTGCCAGGTTTCTGCCCAAAAAATTTGGAGATAAAAGTCCTACTTGCAGGACTTTCCTCTCCAAATTTTTCAAGCGGATTTGGGGACCGAAATCTTGAACGTAGTTCGAACACTATGGTGAACCTAGACTGAGACAAAACTGTATACAGAATTTTTCTGCAGTCTGTCATATCTGTGTACGTAATTTATCAATGAGTGTATATACACAAACATATATACAGTATATAACATTTTTCCATTATATGTATTGAAGGTTATGTTCACATCTCTATGTCAAGAGGATTCATTTGCAGAATCTATTAAAAACTGCATGCAGAACGTTTTTGTGTGAATTTTAGGTCCATGGCCAGGAAATCCCTTAGATCTCAATCCCATTGGGAACTTAAAGGGGTTGGCCACCCTTAAGCTGAAAAAAATCAAAGTGCCCCAGACAACTCAAAAAGATGGTCATAGGACAAATGTGCTATAAAAATGATTTTTATCTTACCTGTTCCACATTAAAATTAGATTTTGCGGTGTAAGCTCAGCCAGCTTGTGTGGGCGGGACAATCAACAAACTGAAAGTAAAGCTCCTGCCTGCATTCCATTGGTGGAGCTGAGGTCACATGACAGCTCTGCATCTTTCCACACATAGGACGTTATCACACAGCTTTATTCACTTCAGCTCCTCCACAGACAGTGACAGAAACACTGAAAATGGTAAGATTCCTCCAATCTAAACACTAGATAATGTTTATTACCCATCTGAAGCTATATGTTTACATTCAAACATATACTGTGTAATGTATACAGAATAATATATATATAGCTGTACTAGCATCTGCCCGCAACTTCGTCTGCGGGTTGGCGTTGAGCCGCTTCTATTTAGCCAAGTTCTGTTGGTTACAATCCGCCGTGCACCCCCAACCTCCCCTCCCGCGGCCCCCGCACCTTCCTCCTGCGGGCCCCTGCCCCCCCCCTCAAGGCACCCACCAGCCCCTCTTCCCCCCGGGGTCCCCCGTCCCATCCACCCTGTGTGGCACTCCCCACCCCCCTCCAATAAGTCTCCTTGCGTTCGCTTCCGCAACCACGTTCGCTTCTGCAACCAGCGCCCCTGTCCGAACAGAACCACCAGTCAAATCTTATAAAATGCATCTCATGGGGTTTGCTAAACATATTCTCATGCTGTGGGCTCATGACCTTACTCACTGATCCCCACTCCTACTTCTGCCTGCCTCTGCTTCCCCTTGTTCCCTTCGGGGCCCTGTGTGTCCCTTATCATGTTGCTGTCAGCACATGATATGAAGCTCACAGGGCCCCATGGAGGGAACAAGAGGAAGTAGAGGTGGCTGTGAAGAGGAACGGGGATCGGAAAGTAAATAGGGCCAGTTACCTGCTGGGTTACTCCAGCAGGTCATGGCCTATTACAAAAACAAACAAACAAAAAAAAAAAAACACAGAGGCCCACAGAGAACCCTAAGGGTATGTTCACATGGCGGAAAAGGTGCAGCACTGGCATTCCGTCGCAGCATCCTGATTAGGCCCAAATGAATAGGAGCGTCAGTGCTGTAAATGCAGACAATTATAGTACATGCATGTAGATTGCAGGGACACACAGCTGCAAAAAATGCGATTGTGTGCCTGGGCCCATAAAAATGCATGTGTCCTTACAGTGACAAGACATTGAACCCAATTTCCCACTAGCTACTATAACACTGATGGGGGGGGGGACTTGCATATTCTCTCTCATAAACTGTAAATCTGGGGTGTCCGCTGATATTCGCTCGCACAGCTTATACGTTCCCTTCCTGACGCAGCCAGTTGTGTTCTAATGATTAGGCGATTTTTGGGTTTTTTGTCTTCACATTGTATAAGCTAAATTTTTGTTTGTTTTCTGGCGATGTCGCCATATATGTTTGCGATATGAGATGTACTTTTCAATGCCACCATTTTGGGGTGCCTGTAACTTATTTTCTAAATTTTAAATTTCTGACATTGTGTTTTAGCATTTAATTTTTTTCCCATGCTGCATACAACATAAGTAACATGTGACCTTTATTCTGCGGGTTGGTACGATTACGGCGATACCTCATTTATATTCTTTTTCCATTCGCTGCTAATTGTACAGAATAAAATTCAATTCAGGGAAAAAATCTATTATTTTTGCATCGCCATCTTCTGAAAGGCATAACATTTTTATTTTTCTGTTTAAAAAAAGAGCTGTTGAAGGGCATTTTGGTTTTCATCTGACAATTATAACCTGATTAGGTGGTGAATAATCATTATTTTGTGTGTTTTTTCTACGTTTTTTTTAATGTCGTTTAGCATGCAGGTTAAATAATGTTTTATTTTTATTGTTCGGGTTTTTACGGACGTGGTGATACCAAATATGTATTTAAAAAAAAAATTCTTTATTTTTCATAATAAAACATTTTATATGGGAAAATTGGATTTTTGGGACGTTTATTATTTTTTTTAACATATTTTTAAGTTTGTTTTTTTTTTACTTTTCTTTTTTTTTTTTTTTTTTTTTTTTAATTTTCTGTCCCCATGGGGGTTTGAAGCAGTGATCTTTTCGGACTATAAGACGCACCAGACCATAAGACGCACTAAGGTTTTAGAGGAGGAAAATAGGGAAAAAAATTTTGAAGCAAAAAAATTTGTAAAAAATTTAATAACATGATAATATAATATTTCACCAATGTAAATACAACCAGGGGGTTTTGGACACAGGGATACCAAATGTGTATGTGTTTCAACAGTAATGTTTTTGTTTTATATGTATTCTAGGGATATGGGGCTGATTTGAACATGCATTCATGTGTATATATGATAGATAGATAGATAGATAGATAGATAGATAGATAGATAGATAGATAGATAGATAGATAGATAGATAGATAGATAGATATGAGGCATTCAGGGTCTAAACTAATGTAGTGGATCCCAGAAGAAATACTGTAGACACAAATGTACCGTATTTTTCGGACTATAAGACGCACCGGACCATAAGAGGGTCATTCCATATCAAGTGATCCAAATAGGAATATTTTTTTTACCTGACGTCTTTAGATTTTTTTTTATTTTTATTTTTTATGAAGTACAACTTAAGTTAATTACAAATAAAAAGTTTTGAATTTTTTTCTTCATCAGTTAATTTTTTATAGACTTCTAAAGTTTTGAAAAAGTGTGAATTTTGGCCTGGTATGGCTTTACATTTTTTAACATATCTTGGGCTAGAATTAAGATAAATAGGTGGGAGAAGCATCATTTTTCTCAGAGCGGTACCGGCTTTCATTTGATATGTCACAAGACGATGTTTCTTTATATTTTGTTTTGGAGAAATCAAATTCAAAATTTTGATGCGCAATTGTGAAAAAAACGTATGTTTTAAAATTGTGAAAAAATGTATTTGTGTTACTTGAGTTCTTGGTTATATTTGTACAGGTTTTCAACTTGGGACCAAATTGGGATCAATTTTTATTTATTTTATTTTTTTTTTTAAGCCTTGAATCATCTGATTTTATGTTTGTGTGAGCTTCTTCCTTTTTTCTTTTCAAATTGCAACTTGCTGAATTCAACATTTATATGCAACAATAAAAAAAACATAAAAAACAAATACTGTAAGTGCCAGAACAAATACATCTTATCATCAGAACACAGCTTGTTCAGCATTCTGCTCTGCATTCACTGTCTACCCCTGTTCACTCTCAGGTTGAGCCCTAACAAAGCTTTCTCCTCTGTCCTCTCCTGCTTCTAAGCTGTAACATAATAAAATAATACAGTGATATCTAAAAATCATGGATTATTTGGTAATTATATGTTGCACATCTAATGAGTTGACACTGGTGTGGTTGGGGGGGGGTATATTCTTTATTAACATTCATCTGTAATAATAAGGGACATGCATCAAACATGGAGATTAGGACCTCCCTTCTTGTTATCTGAGGTGCACTACAATAAGTGTCCTTCCATACTACCTAGTAATTGTACATTAGCATCAAGTCCTCAGTCATTCCTTACATCAGTGACTGCATCAACATATACTGAGCAATGCAATATGAGAACATAACAACATGACTTCTGTATTAATTACTCTGCTCTACCTTTAATAATAAGGGACATGCATCAAACATGAAGATTGGAACCTCCTTTCTTGTGGTTATCTGAGGTGAACTACAATAGGTGTGTTCCTACCAGAAACACACCGATGGTCCCACTCTAGTGTCATATTACAGGACCTGTATACTGCTAGTCTGACACTAGTTAACATTAAAATTTTGTGAGGTGGATCATTCTCTGTACATATCTCACATATAGAGGTGGCTCATTCTCTGTACATATCTCACATATAGAGGTGGCTCATTCTCTGTACATATCTCACATATAGACCCCACACTTTTAGACCACAGACTGAACAGATCTGAATTCAAGATTTTCGGAATGACATTGTAATAGTTAGATTTTAAAATATTATCCCATCGCGATCTGGCCCGCCCCTCCTTCCCTGCCTCTCATATCTAACTCCGGCAATAAAGTGACACAGGAGGGAAGGAGGGGCGGGCCAGACAGCGCTGCTCTCCTTTTGCTTCGCACAGACCGGACAGGGACGGGACACAGCGGTATACGCTGCAATACACATGTATTGCAGTGTATAGGAGGCTGTCAGCCCGTGCACACACATGGGCTGGCAGCCTCCATTCCTGGCAGGATCGACCAGGTACGTGTAGGGAGACATGGAGGGCAGACCCGGGGTCACTGAACAGACCCCAGGCTGTCCGAAACCGTCACGGGGGGGCGCCGATCGGGACCCCAGTACATAAAGAAACCCCCTGAGATGCCCAGAATATAAGGAAACCCCTGAGATGCCGGCATCTCAGGGGTTAACACAAATCATAAGAGCAGCGCAGACGCGCACAAAGTCACGTGACATGGTCAGACTGTGTCACATGTCCCTCCATGTCACGCGCACGGTGGTCAAGGCAGGCATGTCAGGGAGCCGGCAGAGCCATGTTAGTGGGGGGTGTGGCTTTAAAAATAAAGAGACAGAAGTAAAAATGCAAATGAATGTCTATGAGTAAGTTTATTATTTATGTTTGTGCTACACATTGTAGACTTTTACCTATATAGTGGCCAACCCCTTTAAGATCAATCCTTAAAAAAATAACAGGACAGACAAAAACACAGAAATTGTAATAGAAGCCAAGCATCGATTAGGCAAATCAGACAGGATTTGGCCAAGAATCTGAAAAACAGCATGCCAGGGAACATTACAGAAGTCTTTAAAAATTGGGGTCAACACTGTAGATATTAAATCTTTACACAGACTAGTTGTACTGTATATTTCAATAAAAGTGTGATATTGGTATACTATAGAAATATTTGACTATTATGATCTAACATCTAACATGATCTAACTGAAGCAGCAAAATGAAAATTTATGTCAGTCTTAAAACTTTTGGCCACAACACTATGATGGTTCACAAACAACAATACAAAGTAAAGCAGAAAATCTGTACCTCTCTGAAGAAGGCAGCATTCCTCTCTGTATTGCTTTCTGAATACTGCTCCCGTATGTCTGGATAAAAGGTGTTGATCACATAATCCAGCATCTGGATCCGAATATCATTCCTATTAACGCTAGGACCATGACGTCCAGTATATTCATCAGTCGGCTTAAAAATCTCAAATGATCCAAACCTGATGAAATAAAAACGGTTTAATCTTTCTATGTCACTTTGTAACCTACAAGTAAATGCTGAGCGTAAAGGGACATGAGTGAGAAGTTGCACATACATGTTCCCACCCTTATATTCTGTATGGGACTGTCAGAGGAAGCTAAGCTCTGTACTATGGCAATCTTCAGCCAGTCCCATACAGAATGACCATGATATAGGACACATACACAACTAGTTGCTCCTCTCAGACAGGGAAAATGGAACCCCTTTCTCAAGACTGGTGGGAATCCTAGCTGTTGAACTCCCCATCAATCGAAAACTTATGACCAATCTTGTGGATAGTTCATAACTTGCTATATTGTTCCAAACCTTTAATCTGACAATAAAATTAAAATCACCTTAGAAAAGTAGGAGCGACACGTAAAACAATGGTGCATTGTTCTTTCTTGGGGTGCCCGTCGTAGAAGATGTCCCTGATTACTGTAGAGTCTGAAGTGACACAAGATGCAGCCCTCGTAGTTGGTATGCCAAGGTGGAACATGGCTTCACTGCACAGGAATTCTCTTATGCTGGAACGCAACACTTTTCTGCCATCCGCTTGCCTATATACAATAGCAGATTTTAGGAAGGCAAAACAATAATACAGTAATACACACAATGATACACCTTTACAACAGCCCTGCTGGTGGATAAAGATTAGGAAACTTATCTTAAATATTAGGATAGCTCATCAATATTAGATCTGAAAGGGTCTAACTCCTAGACCCTCGCACTCCACTCACTACATGATGTTCAGTGGCAGCTTTAAGAACTATGGCACAGTTCCACAAACGTCAGTGAGGCAGTGTTGCAATTCTTAAAGCTGGCACTACAAATTGTATGGGGAGTAAGCAACGTGTCTCCTGGCACATAGGCGTTACCAGGAACTGCTGAGATGTGGAGGTCCTAGGTGTTACACCCTCACAGATCGAACAATTATGACCTATCATGAGAATAGCCTATCAATAGTAAAAACCTCTTTAGGACCGGGGCCCTGCTTTGCAAAAACACTGTGTTTTACATTATCTGCAAAGTGGATGGGATTCTGGATAATCCCACTCACACATTGCAGAAAAAAAATCTGCAGCAGAAATGCTGCGATTTCCAAAACGCTTGATTTTTGTAAATCGCAGCATGTCAATTATACCTATGGAAATGTTGGCATTTTCCATATAGGCATAATAGAGGCAGAAAGTTCGCAACGGGAAACCCTGTGAACTTTCTGTGAAAAATGCTGTGGAAAAAAACGCAATGCATTTCTGTCGTCTTTTCTGCGGCATTAATTTTTTTAAGCAATTCACTGTGTGGGGCCTTAGCCTTAAGAGGATTTCAGGATCATCCTATCAATAGCCTATGCATAGGATAGGCCATCAATATCAGATCAGTGGGGGGTCTGACACCCATCATTTGTCTCATTGGATGTCTAAGGTAGGTGTGGCAGTCTTCAATGCTTACCTCCATGCTTAGCAGCGTCAGTGCTGACTGAACCAGCACAGCGGCCCTATCGTAGAGTTGACTGAAAGTCAAACCCCTACTAACGGATACTTAAAAAACTCCTTTAGGCTAAGCCCCACGTAGAGAGCTGCAGGGCCAATGCATTCCGGTTTTTCCCACAGCGCTTTTCACAGAAAGTCTGCAGAGGTTTTGTATATCGCAGTTTGTTCGCTGCGGGTATTTTTCTGCAATGTGTAGATGGGATTTGCTTGAATCTCATCTATTTTGTAGGGACTGTAAAATGCCATGTGAACCATTTACAGCCTGCGAGGCACCGGCCTATAGAACAGCGCCAGACTCTGGGGAGTTACACTGTTTCTACAAACAGGTCTGACTAATAAACAAGCAGAACAAGGGGAGACAAGTCACATAAGAGCAGCTTTCAGCTAGCACAACAAGCTGGTCCTGTGCCCAGAGAGGTGCCAGGGGTGTTCCCTGACTGTATGGTGAAGTCCTAGTTCTATCCTGCTTACTACAGACTGTGCACCTGTAGGCAGCTCTAGTACGGGGGTCATACGCCATGACATTGGAGCTGGGCATATTTCATGTTGTTCCTTGTGAGCCCATGTCTGGCTGCCACCACTCACCTGGAGTAGGGGGTGAGCCCGGCTCCCTTCAGCTGGATCTCCCAGCGTTCCCCCTCCGGATTGATCACCTCCCCCAGGTACATGGCCGCTCCGTCCCCCAGCTGCCCGGCGAAGTTCCCGAACTGGTGTCCGCAGTAGCAGTGAGCGGCGGGCTGGGCGCCGGGAAGCAGCCGGTTCCCGCTGAAGTACAGGGCCGCTTCTTCCTCGTCCTCCTCCCCGAGCTGCAGACCGAGGAGAGCCAGGGCCGGCTGGGAGAGGGCCACCACCCTGGGGTTCTGCACGGGAGTGGGGTGGACCGGGGAGAAGCAGACCCCAGGGACTTGTCGTGACCGTACAGCGTCCTCGTCCTGCCCATTGCCGGGCTCCACAGGCAGATAGCGCAGTGCCAGGTTATCAAAGCGGAGAGCCCGCAAGCTGGAGGCCGGTGTGACGGCGGAGGAGGACAGCATCGTCCTCTTCATCATGCCCGCCGCCCCACTAATCAGCCCCTCCATCCGGGAGCCCGTCACAGCAGTCCGTGCCCAACACACGCAGCCATGTACCAGGCTACGGGCCATCCGCGTGCCCAAAACACGGGCATCAACAACACCAAAACTGCCAAGTCACATGTCCCAAGCCACCTGCACACGCCGGGTCCTAAAGCTCGCCGGCTCCTTTAGGTCACGTGGAGGCTGCGCGGATACATCGCCACTCGTGGCCAGGAATCGTACAGCAGATCCTTGGTGACCGATTAGATTCCAGGTCTCGTTTACAGAGGCAGTATGCAAAATAAGAACAGTGATCTGATTGGTTGGGTGTTGTAAGACCAGGAATAATTTAAGGGTTTGCATACTGTAGCTTTAAGAGGGTCAGAACCAGTGGGGTGCACTGGGGCCCTGGCATATTGTATTTAGGGATCCTAAGCCCTGCCTCCAGTCCAGTGCGAGACTGGGGTGCCTGTAGCCCACAAGTAAAATTCATTCTGGGGACCTACTATACACCAATACATGCAAATATTCCCTGACACATGTTTGCAAATTCTTAACCCTTTCCCGCCAATGGCATTTTTTGTTTTTTCGTTTTTGACTCCCCTCCTTCTAAACCCCATAACTTTTTTATTTCTCCGCTCCCAGAGCCATATGAGGTCTTAATTTTTGCGGGGCAAATTTTTCTTCATGATGCCACCATTAATTATTCTATATAATGTACTGGGAAGCAGGAAAAAAAATTCAGAATGGGGTGGATTTGAAGAAAAAATACATTTCTGCTACTTTCTTACAGGCTTTGGTTTTACAGCGTTCACTGTGCAGCCAAAATGACATGTCCCCTGTATTCTGTGTTTCGGTATGGTTCCAGGAATACCACATTTACAGTATATGGTTTTATTTACATTTTGACCCCTTAAAAAAAATCCAAAACTGTGTTAAAAAATTTTTTTCTAAAAGTCGCCATATTCCGACCGCCATAACTTTTTTATACGTCAGTGTACGGGGATGCATAGGGCGTTTTTTTATTTTTTTTGTGGGGCCGAGTGTACTTTTTAGTTCTACCATTTTTGGGAAATGCTATTGCTTTGATCACTTTTTAATTCAAATTTTTATCAGAATCAAAACAGTGAAAAAACGGCACTTTGGCACTGACTATTTTTCCCGCTACGGCATTTACCGAACAGGAGAAATATTTTTACAGATTTGTAGAGCGTGCGATTTCGGACGTGGGGATACCTAACATGTACGTGTTTCACAGTTTTTAAATACTTTTATATGTGTTCTAGGGAAAGGGGGTGATTTGAATTTTTAATACTTCTTATATTTTTTTTTTTTTTACTTTTTTTTTTTTTGCATTTATTAGACCCCCTAGGGGTGTTGAACCCCAGGGGGTCTGATCACTAATGCAATGCATTACAATGCTAATGCATTGCAAAAAATCATAATGCCTGCAAAAGAAAGAGATTGCAGACAAGCCTGGGAGCCTTGTAAAGGCTCTCGGCTGTCATGCCAACGTGACGTTGGCCCTGGAGCATGCTCCAGGAGCCGGCGATCACCGGCAAAATGGCGGCACCCATGTGCCGCCAGGAAAATGCCGCCTCCTGCGCCTTTGACAGTGGTGCCAGAGGGGTCCCCGGACCGATCGGAGTCATTAGAGCCGGTTGTCTACTGCTTAAAGTAGTAGACACCCGGCGGCTATGGCGGTCGCCATAGTTACACACCCGACATGTGCCGTACTATTACGGCGGGTGTCGGGAAGGGGTTAAAGGGGCTCTATCAGCAAAATCATTGATCTGTGCCCCGAGTAAAGCGCTATTGGTCCTGGTACCGTAGCGCTTTACAGTCAGAAGGGCGTTTCTGACAATTAGCCAGGGACGCCCTTCTGCCCAGCAGCGCCTATCACGCTGTACAGTGTGAGCGGGGAGGAACGCCCCCTCCCTCTGCTCACAGTACTCATCCATAGACGAGTATTATCGGGAGGGGGCGTTCCTCCCCGCTCACACTGTACAGCATGATAGGCGCTGCTGGGCAGAAGGGCGTCCCTGGCTAAGTGTCAGAAAAGCCCTTCTGACTGTAAAGCACTACGGTACCAGGACCGATAGCGCTTTACCTGGGGCACAGATCGGGAAAGCCGACAGTGTACTGAATTCAGCGCACTGTCAGCTTTCCAGCAGTATATAGAACTGCCTGTGCCCAATCTGATGAAAGGTCCTCTTTAAAATGTCATCAACATATTTTAAATTAGTTTTTCAGTAGCAGCTTTCTGCCTAGGGTCCTGTCAGTAATCTGCTGCATGACGCTTGCCTCAAACTAGGGCTGTTAGGCCCGTTTCACATCTGTGTTCGGTATTCCATTCAGAAAGTACTTTATGAACTACTTTCCTCTCCCCATGACTCGTGCAGAGACCGCACGGAAAACACAGACCCTATTAAAGTCTGGAGTCCGTGTGCTTTCATAAGCTCACCACTTGTCAATTTGTTCAGTATTCCATTCGGTGGATCCACAAGTAGACTCCCCAAACGCAGATGTGAACCAGGCCTTAGGTCTATGTGCCCACACAAGTTGATTAGTAACTAGGGTCCCTGCTGTATGATGGTATGGATAATGATTGGCCTGATTCTGCACCTAGGTGCCATCTCAGCTGTCCAATGTGTTTACAGTATATAGGAATAAGCTGGGTAGTTTCTTAAATAATCTACCCAGTACTGCCATATAGAATGGTTGAGATGCTATCAGTATCCAGATGAAGTGCAATGAGTTTACTATGCCATGCCCCTTTGTACCCCTCCCAAAAGTATGACAACCCTATAGTAGCCTCAACATGGTATCATGCTCCCTTGTAGCCCCATGCACTCAAAACCGCATGCTATCAGCTCTCTAGCGGTATGCAAAACTGCATATGCAGTAGGACATGAAAGGTCCGCTTTAATGGGGCCCACAGTATATTGTCCCTCTTTTTAGTATAGTCCCAACAGTATAATGTCTACTTAATGTAGCCTCCTAGTATCCCTGAAAAAAATTCCCAAATAAAGCCACAAAAACTAATACTTATCCCTTTCACTTCCCATTCACTGCTGTATCCCCTGCTGGCAGCTTCAGAGAGAAGCGAACGTGACATAATGACATCACTACATATCCTCTGCAGACTTCCCAGATGCCAGAAGCAGAGAGGCACTGAATGGTAAGGCATGGAGTGGATAGCTCCCTGCTGTATTCAACTTATCTGCGTTCTTCGGACGCAGTTGCATTGAAGCCTGTACATAACTCCGGTTGCCTAGAGAAGACCTGTAATCTAGAACTGCTCTGAGAAGTCTCCCCATGGAATCCACAGATGAAAGTTGAGGCTGAAACGGTTTTTTGGCATGGGTTTGCACATAAGATTAGCCTCCTAGAGTGATTCTGCCATAGAAACCATGGCTAAATTAAGCAGTGTCCTGAAAAATTAAGTGCCATAACCCCATCCTATAGAAGTCAATAAGAGGGCTGGCTTTTCAAGATCACCTTAAAATGCTCTTGAAAAGCCACCATGTGAATATATTCTAAAGCACAAATGCTCCATGTTTTCTTAAATGGTCACTGACTTGAAACAACAGTCTCATTTTCTTATGGGTTGTGTGTCCTTGGATGAACTGAGGGGTAAGGGGATAAAGTGTTAGTACTGTATTGCTTTGATAATATTTGGATACTTATTTGTTCCTATTAGAGGTGTGTTTTTTTTTTTTGTTTTTTTTTTGGAGATTCGCTTGCCCCTGAGCACAGCCACACCATCACAAAGAATGGCCATCCATCCACTACTTCAGGCTGTGGCTGCTCAGTACGCTCAATCACAACCAGAAGTAGCAGAGCGTACTGCGCATGCACGGGATTTCAGCACTCAGCTCCATAACAAACTAAGGATGATGCAGGTCTGCGGATGGGGGTGCTGGGTCAGAATTTAGCATTGGATAGGTGTTTTGTGCTGATGGGGCTGTGCTACGGGATATTCACTTGCTTCACTTCTTCCCCAAACACTACATTAATTTTGCAGGGCCTGGTACAGATTTTGCTCTGTGGTGCAGGAGCTTGATGTTATGCCTCTACATACTGATCAATATAATCACTTCATAGACTTTCAAGTAATTTTAAAGTAAGGGACAGCAGATAAAGGGGGGAAAAAAAAACAATTTACAATTGTATAAAGTATATACTTCCAAATACAAACCTGTAAACCCCAATTGTATTTTATAAAATGTAGATGTTAAGCAATACTAGTAAGAAGACAAAGAAGCACTTAGTTGCAATTCTTTTATTTCAATAATATAAATCACAATGTTCCCCTAAAACCTTAAAAAAGGCACGCTGCGATTGCAAAAATTTTATACAAATGCTAGAAAGCAGATGTACACCTTTTATAAGACTCAGGCAAATAAAACATTATGGCTTTACACTTTCAAGACAAGCAGGGTCAATACACTTACAGGCTTAATATGAGTTACCAATCTTTTCAGTCATATAAAATGAAAAACAGCATACATGTTAGAGGAACAGACCACCACACTAGGAAGAACTTCTAGAGATTTGCAAGCACCCAACCTATCAAAGTTAGTACCATTCATATATATGTAATTCAGTATGTGTTTATAGCAATAAGGCAAAAGAGACCTATAGAGGAAATAAAAGTTTATACGCAAGAGGTTGCTGTACATGTAGCACTTGCTGCTTGGTTTTTGCCATGAAATACAGCAATTTTGGAAGTTTTTTGGCTATGTAGTTTGTATAGGTGAAGCACAATACCACATGTCTTACCCGTACAAGCCACATGTTAAAAAAAAAAAATAAAAAATTCAAAGTTGCCCAATTCATGAGTAAAGGATACCTACATGTACAGGAACGCCGACTATCAGGTCACAGTATACTCGTGCCCCCCCCCCCCCCCCCCCATTACAAACTACTAGATAAGATATAGTTATTGCTTATTACTATGAAGGGGTAATAGGGAAAAATGCACTTAGCTTCACTGTGGATAACAATCTTCTTAATGTAAAGGATGCATATAGTCTCACGTTTAACCTGCCAGTCACCTTGGAGTGGTTTCACCAGATCTAGAATTCTATAGACAATAAAATTCAACTTGAAGTTTGGTGAATCTGCAAAATGTGATCGGTGAGGACATTACCCATTACTGGACGATAAGGCTCCTTGTGGATTTGTGAGAACATATGACTGACATTCCTGCCTGGGCTTTAACCACTCATATCAATTGGAATGGCTAGAAAATAGGTGGCACATAAGTGAGCATTTTATATTCCAGATGCCTCGCCTCAAAAATGTGCAGCTTTGAGCTAAGTATTCAGGGGGATCAAGCGATAGCCTGTAGCAAAGGCCAACTTAAGGGGTTATCCAACTGCGCTCCCCTCCAAGTAAATCACAGGTAATAAGTCACTCCCACATCTGAGGTCACATGATGCTGTGATGTTTCACTCCCTTATGAGCAGCAAACAAAGGGCGTGAGAGCAGGCAGATGAATTATGGAAAATGTCAGATTCACTGCATGTATATAAGTGTGATACAAGGAGTCAAGTAAATAAAGCCAAGAAAAGTGTGCACAAGGAAACAATGAGTATTTAGCACGGCAGTGGATGCATTTGCAGATTTCATTTTAATTTTTGGAAGCTGGATAACCTTTTAAAAAAATCATGGAGATGGCTAAAAGTTATGTATCAGTAAGTAACATACAGTATGCAGAAGTGGCCTTTCAGTATGGACCATTAATAGAAGAGCAGTAGCAATGCTCAGAGAACACAACATAGCAAGTGTGGACTACAACCCAATTTACACAAGTTAACAATTGGCTGCTTAGTGGCCGTAACCCCATTCAGTGAATGATCCCACCAGCAACATTCCATGCCTTGAGCAAAGTGTCAAATAATCTGCAGAACTTATCCATCAATGCCATATATATGCAGTTTTAGCCAACCCTGGTCAATCTTTTACAAGCTAGTTAACCAGCCGTCAGTCTGCTGGTGGCGATGGCCACAATTTACACCAACGTTTCCAATGAATTGTATCATCTCTTGTGTATGGACAGCTTTAAAGAGGGATATTCCCAAGATAAAAATATGCAGCAGTATGTTTTGACCACCAGGCTAGGAGTTATTGTAACAGCTGAGCAGGCTATGATAGGTCATTTATTTTTAGAATTTTTATTGCAGGTTTTAAAAGTGTACACAAGAACAAATCGTAACTTTAATATAAGGACATATCAAAACACATAACGCCAATGAAGACATCTGTGGCCAACGAAAAAGGATAGTAGAAAGAAAAGGCATATATGTCAAGCCATCAGCGTATAAGAGAAGGGGTTCATATACGCTACATAGACCACCTGTACCAGGTGTTTTTTGTTTTTTATATTTTATCACCTGTACCACAGTAAGCTACACAGTGTTGAGAACTTGGGGCCACAGAAACTGTATAGTTCACTGTGCCAGACTGTTACTGTAACCCTCATTCGCATCTGTAAGAGTTACAGAAATCGTATGGTACACCGCTTTCGGCTGTTTCAATAACTCCTTGCCATTGCATATATGTGGGACAGGCCCAAGTGGTACCCATATCTTTCAGACCATGGCATAGCCTGTCAAAGATAAAAATACCCCTTTAAGCATGCTATCCTCAAGAAAAAGATAAGGAGCAGACTGGTATCCTGTCTTTGGGAAAGCATGCTCAGGGTGGCAAACACCAGTAATTAAAATAAAAAGCTCCAGTTGGCAGGAAGTTTGGTAAACTGGTACCATTTAGGTTACAACTACTATACAACTTCTAATCCAGGTTAATCACATTCCAACAGCATGTAACAAAGCGAAGAAGGGATACGAGTGACCTGTAAAATCATAGAATACGTGGCAGCTATGCAGTTTTGCTTATTAATCTAAGGCATGTTTTTGTTGAGTATATCTGTAAAAAACCACAATGCCTGCTATTACAAAGAAAGGAAAACAGACACCACACAAGGCACCCTTCAGTCACACAGTGTTAAAAAATTCCTGAGACAGAAAATGCACATTTTAAAAAAGTTAAGATATTCCGAATACTCAGACACGGCCCCAAAAGAGGCGTTAAAAAAGAATTGGTCTGCGATAGAAGCCATTTTGCATGACACAGACCACAAGCATAGTGTCTATTCCCATCCCAATAAAATTACTAGCTGCGTTTTATGCAGCGAAAGGTTTCACCTTACATTTACAATTCTTGCAGCTGGATAATACAATAAGTTAAAAGTGACATGCATGAATTCATGATTTTCACAATGAACATCCATAACATGTTTACTGCTACACAGTACGAAGTAACTATAAGGGAACCTGTTACATGAACCATGTTATCCAATCTGTAAGCAGCATGTTATAGAGCAGATGGAGCTGAGCAGACCAATGTTATATTAAAGCTTTTCCCATAAACCTGTCATTTATGCATTGAAATCTCTGGTCATTCTATGTTGTCAAAGAGGAGGTTCTATTAGTATTGACTGATAGACCTTTCTTCTTGACTTCTCAACCTAAAAAGAACAGAGCCATCAATGGATAAATGACAAGTTATACTGGGTCTTTTCCACAAAATTATATATAAAAATACTCAACTTCTCCTGCTCTATAAACATACTGGAATTGTTGGGCAATTTTCAGGCAATTTGACAAGTACCTTTAAAATGAAGCCATGTTCATGACAGTAGAGCTGTTCCTCTGAAGAGTAACAATGGTTGGTTACCCATCTATAATGCTATGCATCAGGAACAGTATATCATAGGGCTGGGAAATTAAATAAAAAAAATAACCAAAAACTGACTGTCAATCCAGATAACATGCACAAAATCACACAGGTTATCAGAACTGGAACTGCTATTATACTCTGAGATATTGGAGGCCCAAGGGAGGTGAGTAAAGATAAAAACAGTGTTAGTTGTGGCAACACTGTGGCTCAGTGGTTAGCACTGCAGCCTTGCAACGCTGGAGTCCTGGGTTCAAATCTAGAGATGATCGAGTACTATTCGAAACGGCAGTCTCGAATAATACGCACCCATAGCAATGAATGGAGCCAGCCGGCATGGAGACGTGGCCAGTGTCCTGCCGCTTAACCCCCTGCGTGCCGGCCGCTTCCATACATTCCTATGGGTGCGTGCTATTCAAAACTGCCATTTCGAATAGTACTCGCTCATCTCTATTCAAATGTTTGTGTGGATTTCCTCCCATTCTACAATGACATACTGATAGGAAAAAAATGTACATTGTGATCCCTATATGAAGCCCACAATCCACATAAAAAAAAAAAAACCAACTACCGTATTTTTTGGACTATAAGACGCACTTTTTTTCCCCCAAATTTCGGAGGAAAATGAGGGTGCGTCTTATAGTCTGAATGTGGGTTTGCAGCATGGCCGCGCTACTGCCACCGCTGGTTTTCTTCAGCGGCAGTAGCGCGGCAATCCGCAGGCCCCGGCAGCTAAGACAGTCCCCGGCATCTGCTGTAATAGACCGGCGGATGCCGGGGAGTGTCTTAGCTGCCGGGGCCTGCAGATTGCCGCGCTACTGCCACCGCTGGTTTTCTTCAGCGGCAGGAGTGTGACAATACTGCAGGCCCCGGCAGCTAAGACACTCCCCGGCATCCGCCGGTCTATTACAGCAGATGCCGGGGACTGTCTTAGCTGCCGGGGCCTGCGGATTAGCGCGCTACTGCCGCTGAAGAAAACCAGCGGTGGCAGTAGCACGGCCATGCTGCAAACCCACTGCTCCTCCGCAGGTCCCGACAGTTAGTTAGCCCCCCCCCCGGCCTCATACATTTAGTGATGCAGGCCGGCTCCTGCACGGCGAGGCCGCAGGAGCCGGCCTGTTCCGATGACAGCCGGGAGCCTAATGAAGGCTCCGAGGCTTGTCATAGATATATATTACTATCGCGGCTGGTCTATGACCCTCCGCGATGGTAATGTATAGAATCTCCCATAGACGGCAATACACTTGTATTGCCGTCTATGGGACTTGCAATCAAATGATTGCAGGTTCAAGCCCCCTAGGCGGGGGATATTAAAATAGTAAAAAAAAAAAAAAAACACTTAAAAAAAATATAATAAAAAATAAAATAAATAAAAGTTCACCTCCTTTCCCTAGAATACATATAAAAGTATAACATTACTGTGAAACATATACATTAGGTATCCCTGTGTCTGAAAATGCCCGGTCTACACCTGGCCCCACAAAAAAAACGCCCTATACATCCCCGTACAGCTGCAGGGTCACCTGTCAATGTGGCCTTGCAGCTGTTCCAAAACTACAACTCCCATATATTAAATATTTTACCATTTTTTGCCTGAAAATTTTTTTTCCCTATTTTTCTCCTCTAAAACCTGGGTGCGTCTTATAGTCCGAAAAATACGGTATGTTAGTCACCAAGCCTGGGCTCTGGAGCTGGTCTTCACTGTCTTCCAGGCTAATGAGTAATGTCAGCGACTGCTGAGACCTGTAGTTGGTCATGTGGTGTTGCGACGCAAAGACATAGACGTGTCAGTGTTGGTCACCATTGGGCTTCAGCGGTGAAGGACATCTTTAGCAGGTCTCAAGAGCACCAGGAGCAGCGGCAAAACCCAGGAGAAAGGAGTAACAGTTTTTTTTGTATGTTAGATCACCTCCCATGGACCTCCAACAATTATACTAAAGAGACCCCAGAGTATAATAGCAGTTCCTGTTCGGACGCATTTGGTCCAAATGAAAATCGCTGTGAACATCACAAGACTAATTTTACGATGTTCGTTCTACACATACTTATAAATAGACATGGCCTAAATAATCACCAAAAAATATAAGCATTAAAATGCCGGATTAATCACAATTTTGATTAGGGCATAATCGCCCAGCCCATATATATCGCCACAAGCCACCCCTAGCAGTATCCAAAGTATGTGCACGGGACAGATGAAGGAGAGACCAATACACCTTGCTTTGCTGCACATGCAGAGGATGCAGCTCGAGATGTATTGGGATATGCCTATGGGAGGGGGACTGATCAGTTATATTCTTCAGAGGAGTGGCTCCAACCTCATGACTACTTACAGACCATTGAATATAGCACATGCTCTTTTCAAAGTCATTTTGGAGACCAAGACCTTTACCCCACAATAAAATCAGGAAAACCCTTGAGCTGCCCAATTCTATCTAGTTCTATAACATTGGTTGTCAATAAGCTTCTCCAGATTTCAGAAAACTGAACTCTTACTAAATATGCATTAGAAAGAAGATTCATCACTATGTAACAGGGCAGATTTATTTACCTCCCAAATTGCAAGATAACTTGGTGACCATCCTTGTAATGGTTGCTTTTCTGGTCAAAATAGCTTTCAAAGAAAAAGATCTAAGAAACGGCTCCACTGGGTAATTCTCAACTGCTTGGTTATACCATCATGACCAGCCTAAGTTGTCCAATTTATTCTGCCAAAGTATAAATTCTTAAGCTACAAAGTGCCCTAATAGTGCTAATTTACTAGAAAGGACTGGACATTCCCATCCATGAAGTACAAATTCATTACATATCTATTGTCAACAAAAGGAAGTTTCATATGGCATCTACTTGGTCCAAAGAACAAATGTAATAGCCATTAAAAATAATGTAAATTTATAGGAATTTTAGCTAACCCTTACCCAAAGAAAGAAATCATTAAATAGAAAGTGTTGAGCTAACCTCTGTGATACATCCTGTGGAGTGTCCATGTCCAGTTTTGATTGATACTCAGTTTTTTGGAAGTGAACAGTGCTGCCGTGCAAAAAAAATAAAATAAAACCCCGTTCAAGCCTATACACTACATACTATTGTGAAGGTAGTTTGGTATAACAAATATTTGGTGCCAGGTAACAGAAGTGAAGGACTTAAAAGTGAATACTAAGCTACTATATCAATGGGCATCCCTTAATCATTCAGTACATGTTTCTGTGACATGGGTCTAGCAAGATTCCACCCTCTGTGGTTAGGTTGCATTCAGTGACTAACACAGACAGGGAATAGATCAGAAAAGTGTTGTGGTTAGTTAAGTCCATACAGTCAATAGGTAAAAGATGGCGGAAGCACTGCACCATAAAAAGTATTTTTGTGACTCATTGTTTAAAAAAAGTAAATAGTCTTCAAAAGTGATCATATATATGAGAGGGTTGGGGTTATTTGCAATACCTGTTTCTAATTACATTTTTTTTGCCTTTGAGATTATATTTGAGGCTCTTACTCTCAAAACATGACAGTTTCTGCAAAACCAACAGTAGCTGCCATTTTTGTTGTTGTTGCAATAGGAGGATAAGTTTTTCAATAAGTTTTTTGGCGATTTGTTGGATATGAAACCAGAGCAAGCCGTGTAACCAGTAGCATGGGAAATAGAATGACTAGTATCCATAAGTTGCAGTTTAAAAATTCCAGAGTCTCACTTGGTTCAGTCTTTGAAGGCAATACTGTGTGGCTGGCACAGAAAGGATAAACTGGACAGTCCTTTTACTAACACAAAAACAACCGTAACCGACAAGTCCAAACAATGTCACTTTTGCAGTGAAAGTAATAATTCTATTCAGTGTTGAGGGAGGAGGCACGCTGGAAGACAAAAAACAACAAGTAATTGGAAAACCTTACCATTATATATGCAACAGACTCCAGTTACAAATAGAACACTTTAGATTACGTCATCATTGGGAGTACCTGATCTCTACCCAATGGCGCAAATCTAATCCAGACACTGAAGCTACACTGCTGAAGCCTGTAGGTACAGTGTGCAACCTTTAGTAATCCAAGGCGCACACTAATCCATAGACATACACTATTCCACGGAATATTTTGTAGTTTATCAATTAACCTACATATTTAGGCAAGCACCTAAATCTAGGTCTGTTGGGTCCAGATGTTGTGAAAATTATCTGCCATAAATCCTACCTGATTCGGGAAAATCAGAGAAAGTCTGCATGCGGTACACAGCATTCCCCCCACCCCAATTTTTTTTTCTCTTCTTTTTATTTTCCAGTAAATATGGAAGGAGTTTTACAAATTAAATCCCTCTGTATTGAGCTGTAAATTAACCCAATCCTAAAAATTTTGTTTTGTTTAAAAAAAGAGGTTTCAGCTTTTCTGGCATGTCTTTTTTTAATACAACAATTCAGGAGCATCTTTCATTAGTAGTACTCTGCATTCCTGTTGGTAATGTATAACTAAAGTGACAGCTGGGCGTTACCAGTGGGGGGTGTATCAGGATATGTAGTCACACTGTCCAATCAATGCCAAGTGTCAGACTGTATAGACACGCTCATTTCACATGGCATGGTAAAACTCAGATATTTAATTATAACTATTCAGGAGGAATAACAGGAACAGCAGAGAAGATTTTCCAGAATTGTTATTTTAGAATCATATGATTTACTAAAGCAAACATCAACTGAGGCGACAGTGCTAACCTGTAAGTACTTCTCATTTAGCTCATGTAATCATGCATAAATTATCCAACAGTATTGAAGTTTTCTCTCAACTAACCAAATGTTTTATAGTAAGGATAGGCTGCATAAAAGAACAGGGTTTTGCATACATGTGCATGACATGACAGACAGAAACCTCAACACAGATCTTTAAACAGAACTCGAACACCGCTCTAATTCTTCTATTAATTTGTGGCTATTCAGTCTAAATACAAGCATAGAAATAGTTTCTGCACAGTGTTATTACATATATATATATATATATATATATATATACACACACACACACACACACACACACGTAAACATTAGAGATGAGCGATTAGTATTCCATAGGAATGCGTGTAAGCGGCCGAACACCAAGGGGTTAAGCGCATTGAATATTCAATGCTCTTAACGCCTTGGTGTTCGGCCGCTTACACGCATTCCTATGCTAGCGAGGTATTCGATCGAATACTACTCGCTCATCTCTACTAAACATACATAGTATGTACAGATGTATAAATCACATGTGCACACACATACAGATTTACCTCATGATTTCTCGTATATTTAAGTCATTATTCCAGTTCTTCTCAATACCAGGAACATGTCCCATGCCGACAACGCCAACAACAATAGACGGGACACTTTTTCTAGGCTCCGCTAAGTACAGAAAAAATGTCAAATGTTAATGAATACAAGGACACCGATAACAAGCACTCAAGTATACACTGTAATAGTAGACAAAACACTGGAACTGCAGAAAGAAGGCATTCCCAACCCAAAAAGTGATTGCATATTGGAAAGATATTCTAATAACTGAGTCCCTTCATTCCCAGTGGCAAGTATATGAGGCAGGAACCCCACTAATAAAACCATGATCACATATCCTAACTCTAAGCCACTATGTTATGAAATGGAAGTACCCTCTTAAGACTGGTATCACACTACAGAGTCTTGGGCACTAGACTGAGTCTGTGCGCACACACTATGAAATATGGTCTGAGAGCATTAAGCATGTGTTCACTGATACAAATACATTAAATACATTAGTATTAATGTTCTGATAACACTACAGAGTGTGCCAAGTAGATATAAGTAATATCTAGATGAAGGAGCAGTTACTAAAAATTAATGGAACTGAAACATTAGTATAGTTCAGTAATCTAACAGAGAAATTTGATAAAGTCCAAAATAGGCCTTATTCTTGCTCTTGATGGTTAAAGGGTTTTCCAGGATTAGGATACTGCGAATCCATCATTTTCAGATCAGTGGCACCCAGTATCTCATCCATCAGTGGTTTAGAGAAGCCACAGTATTCGGAAAAGTGACATGGCCTCTTCACTGCTTACAACACAAAGTGCTGTAAATTGCTATACCAACGACATCCGCAATACAAACATCCCATGTGGATATCACTAAACTCATGTTTATAAAGATCAAAACAAAAACAAAAAATTTTTTCAATTTCAGTGCTAAAGAGTATAATACAAACAGGTCAGTACTTTCAGAGGCACGAGGTAGTTCAGTTTTTTTAGCCGCTTGCTTCAACATGTAGGTGAGATATACGTCTCTCTCAGAGACTATAGTGCGGTGTAGGTCGGGAAATTCACCAATCATTTCTGCCATCATCTGCTCCAACAAATCCTTCTGTTTACACTTCTCCACATCATCCTCACTGAAAAAAAAGAATTTCAAGCAATATAATGAACAGAAATACACAGTTAAACACCCACAAGATGAACCAGAAGAGATCTAGAACATATACACAAGACACGGTGTTGTACCTGATTGGGTCTGATAATGAGCAGAGTCCCCAAGCGAGCTTGACCTTCTGCCAGAATGAAAGTGCTGCAATGGCTCTCTTGAATGTTACAGGAATAGGTCTGTCTCCAAGATGAAATTTGCAGAAAGGCACTTTGCTGGCCTACATGTTAAACAAAATACTGATAATTATAAATTTAGTAACCATATTTAACATAGAATTGATGAAAGTGCTAAGTCTGAGGCCGTTTTCACACGGAGGAATTTGCTGTGGATTTGGGGATGGATTTCACCCCCGAATCTGGGGCAGATTCCTCCTGGTAGCTGCCTCCCATTATTTTCAATGGGAGGCAGAGATCGCAACAGGATGTGGAAAAAAAAAAATAAGCGCCCTGCTTGATCTTGCTGTGGATTCCGCGACTCAAGACTCCCGCCTGATTAGGCCCATTCATCCAGGCCTAATCAGGATGTCGCGACAGAATTTTGATGCACTGCATCGCAGCTAGACCACAGCAAATATGCCGGTGGCGTCATTTTCCACTGTGTGAATATACCCTAAAGAAGGTTTATTATTATGTATAACCATGGTTGACAAGTCTCATAATATTTGATAAGACATACTCTACCGTACATAGAGAAATAAAAGATTCAGCAAAGTGTTCTGTTTATCATACTGATGATCAAAAAAGCACAGACAGCAATAGGACACCAAAAAAATCCCAACAAGACAAAGTAAATATAGAGAGCAAAGTTTGGAGATATAAAGGCAATGCAATAACTATTAGGTTTGCATTAGATAAATACACTTACTGTCAGGTTATAAGAATGTAAAACTACATAATGTAAATGAGCCTCACCTCTTTAAATGCCTCTCTGAACTCCCCACCAGGAGCCATTCCTAGCTGTTCTGTGATATGCGCAGATACCTTCAGCAGAAGCATTTGCATGAGGCCAGACATGACTCCATTCTGGTGCAAAAAAAAGCAAGGCAAACTAATGAAGCAGGTAACACTATAGTGACCACTCATGAATGTAAATATGAAATGGTAATATATAAAAAAAAAAAAGAAAGAAAAAAAAAAAAAGAATAGAACTATAGTGGGCAGTCCAGATATATTCTTAATATACACACACACACAGTTTGGCCAAGTGTGACTTAACTTGACCTGTCAGCCATATACAGTCTCTTAAGAGTTCTCCGCTGAGGCCTGTACTTAAGCTGCAGCAGTCACCTCACATGAACAGGTTTTCACTGCTGATGTCAGCAGGACCATCATGTAGCAGATGCTGCTGGTAACTGAGGAGCATTGAGAAGAGTAGATTTTTATTATTCTACTGGCCCCATTTTCCACACACATTAAAAATAAATACAAAAAATCTTATGTTTTAAGGCATTTTTACATGGCTCCATTATTGGGAACACTACTGTTCTTAGACAAGGTCATTCCAATTAACTAAAGTGTGTAAATGTGAAAACATCTCGTCTTTTTTGTAGCTGGAAAGATGCTAAAGTCGTCACAGCACACTGTGAAAAATGGTGCAAATTGAATGACATAAAAAAATTGTGTGGAAGTAACTCCATATATAGGATGAAGGAGCTTAAAATACCTGTTTAATTGCTTGATGAAGTTTTTCCAGATTTATTTCTTTGGCTTCTTTGAGTAAAGTTTCTTCATCCATCTTTAACATGGACACGCGGTACTGACACAGTTCAACCACTACTACATCTGGTTGAACCTCTTGTATAGTCTAAGGAAAAGACAAATAGCTAATAAAAAAACATCGACCTTAAAGTATACTGCATGTAACGTAAGACGGTATTGAAATAAATAATTAAACTGTAACACAGGTCATACATAAAGAGGACCTTTCATGGGTTTGGGCACAGGCAGTTCTATATACTGCTGGAAAGGCGACAGTGCGCTGAATTCAATTGCATTCAACGCAATGTCAGCTTTCCCGATCTATGCCACGGGGAAAGATCTATCGGTCCCGGTACCGTAGCTCTTTACATTCAGAAGGGCGTTCCTGACAGTCAGTCAGGAATGTCCTTCTCCACAGCAGTGCCTATAGCGCTGTACAGTGTGAGCGGGGAGGAACGCCCCCTCTCCTCCTGATAATACTCGTCTATGGACGAGCACTGTGAGCAGAGGGAGGGGGCGTTCCTCCCCGCTCACACTGTACAGCGCGATACGCACTGCTGTGGAAAAGGATGTTCCTGACTGACTGTCAGGAACGCCCTTCTGACTGTAAAGAGCTACGGTACCGGGACCGATAGCTCTTTACCCGGGGCACAGATTGGGAAAGCCGACAGTGCGCTGAATTCAGCGCACTGTCGGCTTTCCAGCAGTATATGGAACAGCCTGTACCCAAACCCATGAAAGGTCCTCTTTAACAGAAACCAATACAAGTCACCTTCACATGGCAGTATTTTGTCTCAGTATTTGTAAGCCAACTAGCAGTTCCGAAACACTGAAGATGTGCAAATGTTTCCATACTCTTCCTATAGGTCCCACTTCCGGTTTTAGTTTACTAGTATTGATTAAGCATACCAGCCAAATACTGACCATGTGAAAGCGACCATAAGCGAATATAAATTGCTTAGATATAAATAAAACAAGTATGAGACCTAACATTCAAACAAAGCGTGAAATGCAGAAGCTATGCTTCCCCTTTAAAAGCTGGTTTGGCTATTACCTTAACCACATCTTGTTTACTGCTGTCACTAAAATGAGCCGTGCCCACGATGTATACTTTACTTCCCTCCTCTGTGCTAAGTTCAGTCACAGTTTCTGGAAGTGATGGGCATTTCTGTCTTTTTTTCATTTTCATCTCCCAGAGTATCCGGAAAGCATCAGCATCCGCTAAAGAAACAATACAAAGGGAACATGAGAGAAAGTCACCACGTATGTGGCAGGATGAAGAACGCAAGCACACTACGAATTAAAGGGAATTATTTATGATTCCAGCATATGGTCAACATTGAAATCTCTGCAGGTGTCAGAGCTCCATACCATGGCCTAATTGGATTAGCTGGAAAGGTCCAGAGAATGAGTTTTCCAGGCTTTTATCAAATCATATAACATTTTTTATCTGTATGTAGCAAAGGCTAAAATGACAATGTGTTAACTCGACGCCTTCAAAGGCTTTTCAATGCTTTTGTTGTCCTCCGAGATAGGATATCACAGCACAGAAAGTTATCAAACTGCAGAAAATCATATTAAAACTGTGCTATATCTAGACAAACCCCACATGCACACCTTCTAAATTTCTCACTACTCCTACACTCACTATCTACAAAGCTACAGCAATGACTACAGTGTCTAGTGTTTAACTGCCACGGTCACACGTTGAGAACACATCACATCACTGCAGATTTGCAAACAGGGACTATTGGGAATTGAAGGCTGAGCGAGTCCGGGTTCATACAGTTTCTGAAGTCTTTTAAAACATCTGCAAAAATACCAGCAATCTAAAGCGTGCCTATGGCATTTTTACAGTCACTTTTTGAAAAGGCGAGTGTTTTTAAGGCGTTTTTGACATTTTATTTACGGTAGAGGTTTGCAGACAAAGCAAAGCCCCCCCCCCCCCCAAAAAAAAAAAAAAAAAAAAAAACAACTCCCCCCCCCCCCCAAAAAAAAAAAAAAAAAAAAAAAAAAACTTTAGCATGCAACATTTTGCTAAAACGCCCACTGAACCCATCTGAAGAAACAAGCAGTGTGCACAGACTTCCCCCTTAAATGCTTTGTGTGAAACTGATTATTTAAGGCCATAAACCATAGATTTGAAGGCTTCATTATAGCCTGCAAACCCTCTTTTAAAAGTAATTTAACCACAAATTGGGCAAGGGACCCCCAAACACTAAAGTTTACATTTTTACCAAAAACAAACACACACTTGTAAACTCAGTTCTGAGTAGTTTGCAAAAAGATCTGCTTTTGGTTAAACCACACACCATAAGCTGTTCACTATACAAAAATTAACCCATTAGAGTAGTCAAAATCAGAGGAAACAAGGGGAAAACAAAACAAAAAAAAAACCCCAACAAACTGAGAAGAAAAATCCAGTGATTTGTCAATCCTACTGTATACTGACAGATGTTATGCGGTAAATCTGAAGTCTCATTTGGTCCATCTTCTGCCGTTTCTGACGCTGCCATTGTCTCTGCACCAACCTAGAAAAGGACATAGTAACATGTTTAAAACCATATGCTACTTGGAGAAGGTCTGCTTTTACACTCGTTGTTTACAGGGGTCCCCACTTAACTTGTATCAGTGCAACTGTGTGTTACTTGCAGATTTTCCAACACAATTTAAAACTCACAATAGCAGCAAAGGATTTTGTGTATTAAACAAAAAAAAAAAAAAACACCATATCATCACTGAGGATTTGTACATCAGCTAGAGGTTCTGCTTCGGTCAGAATTCTAACCACAATTTTACAAAATACAATGTATTACTAGCAGATAATCCAATATATTTATGCAAAATTGCACAAAAGGATAGATAGATAGATAGATAGATAGATAGATAGATAGATAGATAGATAGATAGGGGAAGAGCAGGGTTGATACCAAGCAAGGTCAGGATGGGGATGCCTCAGCCCAACAAATTTACTATACTATAAGTCAAGCCAAAAGACTGGCACAAGTTACACTTGAAGTCTACAACAGTCCCTGGCACAGATGGCAACAGAGGTGTGTGTCTGAAATATTAAGAGCCAAAGCCTTTTTATAATTTACGAGTGTTTTACTATTCTTAATAAACTTCACTGCTTAAAAAGCAAGATAGAAAATAAATCTTTTTATAGAATTTTCTCATTTGGAAAGAGATTAGAACAAAAACTAAAAGCAGTTTACCTCCTGTGGTTGGCCGTCCTGCATTACACAACAGATTTCCGCTTCAACCAGGAGCTTGACGTTCCACCTCTGTCTGAATGAGCCAAAAATCCATCAGTTAATAGCTTGCACTAATATAAATTAGCAGAACAGATAGGAATACAATATGCCCTGATATCAAGAACACAGAGGGCCAGCAGTTAAGACTGAGTAGTTGCCAATATGTTCTATAACCAGTTCTGCTGCCCATAAACATGTCAGTTTCACAATCATTACATAGGTCGCATTGCCTGCAGCCAGACACCTGTTAACATGCACCACCCCCAGCATGCATCCCCTATTAACATGTACCAAGCAGAAGGCAGAAGTTTCCCATTCATTTTGTAGCCATACTTGGCTTTGGCTCAAGCATAAATAAGCTGGGGGTAGTCCAAAAAAAAAAAAAGTATACTCACCTGTCCCCGGTTGCTCTGGTGTCCTCCCGCGCCTCCTGGTTCATCTGCACATGACTGCTGAGGCCAATCAGCGAAGGGCCTGAATGTCACCACCTGAGGCGTTTTTAGGAGGAGGAATTTGAGTTCAAACTCTGTTTGAACGCAGCCTAAAAGTTTTGCCTGGACAATTGTTTTAGGTGAAGGCCCCACATAGCATTCTGCAGCAAAAACCATGGCGGTAATGCAACATCGGTTCTTTCTGCAACACTTTAGACCAGAGGTTCTCAAACTTATTTTGTCTACCGCCCACTTCGAGAATTATTTTCTAGTGCCCCCCCAAATTTTTTTACTTTACTACATCTTAAGAATCACAATCGCAGTCATTATGTTAATAATTAAATTATGTGTGTCATGTGAAAATAAGTCACTAGAAACTTCTCGCTTCGCATTGGAGCTTACCGCCATCTATGGTACAGTTTGACAACTTTTGAACAGGAAATAGTTACTGTCTAGTCCCCTACATGGCGTTACACGAGGAAACGCGCGTTAAGCGTAAAGGAGCGGTAAAGTTTGTGTTAAAAGCAAAAAAACAATTTTAAAGGGGTAGCCTCATGAAGCTTGATCTGCCTTCTAAGCTGCCTAAAAATCTTCTTTCTTCCTGTTTGCTCGCGTCAATTAGCCCTGCCCCCAAATTAGCGTGTAGCTCCGTCCACCACATAGCGTGATCCTATGGGATGACTGAAGGGCCTGTGATGTCATCAAAAGATCCTGTAGACTTGGATTTACCTTGTACGGAGTTTCCTAAAGGACCTGGCTCCTCTGCCCCCTAGCAGCCTGCTCTATATAATAAAGCTTTATCCTAGTGAACAGAGAGACCAGGTCCTTTAGCCCAGTAGGATTTAGACTGCTTTATATAAGAAAGCAGCACTTATTCCACACACACCCCTCTATCTCACAGCAGGGAGCTAGGTGATGTGTATGTGTGGTGCAGACACAGGCTGGCTCCGTACACTCAGCCCCCCCCTCTCTCCCCCCACACAGCAGGGAGTTACGTCATGTGGCACCCTCAGCAATGAGCAGGGGGCCAGGTGCTAGTGTCCATAATGAAGTGAATAAAGTAAGATAGTGGACAAACAAAGCAGTTTTGCTGAAGCAGTGTATTTAGGAAAAGTCTTAAATCCACATTAACAAGCAGTATAGATAGGATCCTTGTGATGGGACAACCCTTTTAAATTAGCCATCGCCCCCCTAAACCGCTTCAACGCCCCCCAATCTTCTCTGTGCCCTTTACTGCCCCCCTATAGGCCTCCAGCGCCCACAAGGGGGCATTATCGCCCACTTTGAGAAAGACTGCTTTAGACAGAAAGTTTGTAGAGGTTTCCTGCAGACTGTTTCAATTATACCTATAGGGAAACCGCCAGCGTTTCCGTAGATATAATTGACATACTGCAATTTCCAAAACTGCGCCTTTGTCCGCACAGCAGTTTTTACTGCTAAGTGGCCATGGGATTCGCTTGAATCACATCCACTTTGTACTGTAAAACGCAGCGATTTTTCGCACCGCGTTTACGCCACAGGCAAATCACGACGTTTCCGGCCCGTGCCGTGCCCCGGCCTTTGAGTAAGTTCACAGAGGATAAGCCACAGGAGAAAATTTATAGTGAATGATTGTCTTTTTGCGTTTTGTTTCTGCAACTTTTTTTTTTTTTTTTTTTTTAAATCATTCAACTAATAGCTGTCTTTCTGCTCCGATCCAAACCTTTAATCCGAATTTATATTCCATCTGCATTTTCACTGCAGAATTGTGGATTTATGTATCAGCAAACCATACAAATCACTGCCAACCATATAAATCACTGCCACTGTAGTTCTGCTACAGAATTTCTAATCCATTTATTCTTCGTAAAATGTCAAAAAAAAAAATGCAGTTTTTTATATTGCTAACAAGTGTTTCCACAGTGGCAAAAAATAAGTGGTATTTCCACTCTGTGTTCCCCACCTAAACCAAACCATGACCAACACATGGGCTTTCTACATTAGTTGATATCAGGCTTTATTCCAATACAATTGACTTTCTACATCAAATGCATTGGAATGCTGCATAGTCTCCCACACTGTGTGAACTCACAACAGGGTGCCATTTCCTAACTCCCAAGAAAGGAAAACCGCTGATTCAGAGTGTTTAACACTTTACATGCTGCAGTTAATAGTGACTGCAGCATTTAGGCTAAGGCCCCACGGGCCGTAATCGCAGCGCTAAAGCGCTGAGGAAAGAACCGCTGCGTGATCACATTGCGGTTCTTTCTGCAGCGCTTTGAAGAGAATGTTCACCGAGTTTTCCTCTGCGGACTTTCTCTTCCCATTATATCTACGGGAAAGCCGCTGGCGTTTCTGTAGATATAATTGACATGCCGCAACGGCTTTGCAAATCGCAGCATGTCCGCAATGCGTTTTTTTCCGCAAAGTGAGCATGGGATTCACATGAATCCCATCCCCTTTGCTTGCACTGTAAAATGCCGCAATTTTTCCTGTAGCGTCTCCACTGTGGGCAAATCGCGGCGTTTACTTCCCGTGGGGCCCTGGCCTTAAACTGTTTTGGAGGGAAGGAATGATTGCAGGGTACCGATGCATTTACATGGCAGCTGAGGGCCCTAACGAAAGTCCACAGGTCTGCCTTCAGTGCTTCACTATTAGTCCTTGCCAGAAACATGGCCTAAATGACCTGTCAGATTGTGACAGACCATATAATTCATTGTACCACATACTATGTATCTTAGAGTGACAAAAATACTACCTCAATTAAATGATGCTTTACATAAAGACAAATTAAAATCGTAATTAAAAAAAATTAATTCCACCAAACCCTGAAATGTTTGGAAAATAAAATTTATATATATATAGATATATACACACACACATACGCACCGTACAGAATACTGTCACTACTGCAATACCCAAGCAATACAACTGTGTAGTGTTTTTATGTTTTCTCACACAGTGTGTGTGTGTGTGTGTGTGTGTGTGTGTGTGTGTGTGTGTGTGTGTATATGTGTATGGTGGTGGTGGTGGGGGGTCGCCTTTGGGGTTAAGACAGTATGTTGGGCTTTGACAAACATTACAATCAACCTAGGCAGTTGCCGTGGCCCATAGCACATGGGGGGCCCACAATGAGCAGTTCCATCAATACAGATTGAAACACAGCGCTAAACCAACTCTGCAGATACCCCTCCCCCCACCTTGATTCTCAAGATCGGAGGGGGGGATAAAATCCATGGTGAAGCCACAAAATTTATACAGGAAGAAAAGGGGACTCGAGGCACCAAGAAAAAAAAAACAAAACAACATTTCTGAGTTATCATCTGTTGTCAGGATCACTACTTATTGTATTAAAACAAATACACCAGGGCTTTATGGCGACAATAATTTCTTTTGGTCTTTTAAGTATTAGATTGCTAGTTACCAGAAACAAAAAATAAAGCTATCCTGGCTTTACAATTGCGACAGAATGAATACACCATGACTCATCCTACTTCCTGTTTCAGAGAATAAATGAGCTCTAGGGTCAGGACCACAGTCTTCATAACACCAAGGTTGTCGCCTTTACAAATATGCTTCGTTGCAATACTTATTACAGTGGTATGTACAATTTTTACTAGTGATCGTTAACAAAAAACTTTAGACTAAGGCTCCTATCTCAATAACAGTTCAGTGGGATTGTTATTGACCCCTTCCCGACATCCAAGATATCAGATATTTACGGCCTCCATAGCCACCAGGTCTCTAATGACAGTGATCAGTGACACTGACAGCTGAAGCCACCTTCAGACTTGTAGTGATCAGATGATGGAAAGTGCATTCTTAAAGGGCCTTTCAAGATGGAACAATTTTTTTTTTCCTTTTTCCTTTTTGTAGTAAAATGAGTAATGTGCCAATATGAATAAAGCATCTCATCTATGTACTGTTGGTGAATAAACAGCAATGAACCAGTAGCTTGCTCTTGGAACAAATGCCTTGGAAAGTACATTAAAGTAAACTTAGCTCAAGTATCTTTATTTTCACACAACCTACATAAAGGTTGTGAAAAATCAGGGCTGCAAGTTACACGTCATACTGTAAGAAGTAAAACATCATGACCTAGCACACACAAATAAGGGGGCGTTCACACTTGCACCCAGTGCCCGCCCTGTGCCATTCTGCCAGGTTTGCAATCTCAGCCCCGAGAAACTGGACAGGGGACGGCTTCCCGGTGGTCAGCTTTAAAACCTATTCATTTGAATGGGTTTTTAAAGGTAATCGTCGGTGTCCATCTGCGACCAGTCCATGGGGAAACAGTTTTTTTTTTTTCGGCCAGACACAACATCCTGCATGTCCGACTTTGTGTCCATCCGGAAAAAAAACCAAAACATTTCCTCGCAGAAAGGTCACAGGCGGACACCAGCAGTTACCTTTATATAAAAAAAACAAAAACAAACAACATTTAAATGAATGGGTTTTAAACCTGACTGCAAGGAAGCCGCCCTCTGTCCAGTTTCTCGGTGCTGAGGACGGAAACCCAGCGGAATGACACAGGGTGGACACCAGGCACAGGTGTGAATGCCCCCTTAGGCAAGACAAAAAATAGAAACATGAATTCACATAGCAATTCCATACAGAGTACTGGTAAACCTACAGTGGCTCTCACTGCACTACTGGGCCCTAATACAGCTCCACAGTAGTATTATAATGTTAGGCCTCCAACAGTTGCTATATTTGGGAAAGCAACTCTGTAATAGCACATGCATTGGAACACATTTTCCTCCAAAAACTTTAGGCTGAGGCCCCATGTTGCAAAAAAGCAGGTTTTTTGTTGCAGATTTTACTGTTTTGGGTTTGTTTTTTTTGAGCCAAAGTGAGGAGTGGATTGAGCAGAGAGAGAAGAAATGTACGTACTTCCTATACATCTCCCATTTCATTTGTAGCCACTCTTGGATTTGGCTCAAAAAAAAAAAAAAAAAAAGCAAAATCTGGAACAAAAAACAAACAAAAAAAAAAACCAAAACTGCATTTCCGCATCATGGGACCTTAAATCGTATTAAAGATATAATATATATTAAAAATAAATTTTTATTTTGAAGCTAGATTTGGTAACTTTTTTCCAACTCCATCCAAATTTGGCCTCAACTCAGACTCAAAATCCATTGGCTAAAAGTATTATATAGGGAATGTAAAAGATAGCACCTGACATAGATTCTGCAGGTTTGAAACTTCGGATTTCCGGCATGGTCCTGACTATGGTCACATAGGGTCTCCCTACAAATACAGCACCTCATCACTACAGGCCATGAGAGACTGGAGGGCCCACAACAGTAGCCAGGGATTTGAATATCCACAGCATGTCTAAATTTGCCAGCAGTTTTTAATGCCTTAAAGGGTTTGTCCAGGCAAAAAAATAAAATAAAAAAAAAGCTCACCTTTTCTCGATGCCTCCCAGCACAGTCCAGTCCTCTCAGTCAAGTGTTGACGTGTGGCCGAAGACCCGGCCACACCTGACTGGTCAGGCCAATCAGCGGCTTCAACGGGAAGGATCCAGGACGTCACAGATGGCCAGAGCAGCAGGACCGAACCAAGCTGGGAGGACACCAAATATCCCAGGAAAGGAGAGTATATATTTTTTCCCCTTCTTTTTTCACCTCCTCCCTTCACCCCCCTCCCACACAAACTATATAACTGTTGCCTGAACAACCTCTTTATAGGGGTTGTCTGAAAAACTTTTAAAAAATATTTTCCACCTTCCCTAGGCATATATGCGCGCACACACACACAGACACGCACACACAAACACACACACACACATTTATCCCAGACAATACCTTTAAGTGAATGGAGTGTGTTGAAACCACATTTGCTTACACTTTACTGAACTTGGTTATAGATCTTCTCTGCAGTGCGACAATGTGGCTTATGTCCTAATTTGGGTTGTTCTTTTAAAAACCGATATCCTATCCATAAGATATTTCACATCAGCAGGGATCAGACTTCATATTCTGTTAGAGCAGCTCTCTTCCTCATATGTACATGAGCCGCAGCGCACTCACTTGCCGCACTTTACATAGCAGCAGTTGTGAGTACTGCAGTGGTCTCCCGCTAATCTGAAAGTGAAATCCTGTCTGGTGGACAGAAAATCTCTTTTGAAAAAGCTGATTTAAATATTACATTAGGGCGCTGCTTTATCAAGTCCCCATTACATTCAGAATCTGTTACTTTACATGCAAAACCCTTTAGACCATAAAATATACACCAACAGCAGAATAAAGGCTCCATTTGTAGCAGTCTACATTATCCAATTCATCCTGAATTATTTAAGGTGGCCACACAGCAATTTTGGCTGCGATTCCCCTCATGCAATGAAAAGATCCCCATGTCACCCTGTGACTCCTTCACACGTCAGTTAGTAGAGTTGCATTGAGACTCCAAGGGTGCGGCAATAGTCGCAAAAAAGTCAAGTATGGCGATTTTTTGGTCGCGCGACAGGAATGACGGCCCTGCCCTTGAGGGCTCGTTCACACGTCCCCTCACAATAGATATCTATGTAAACCACTAGCGTTCTTTTTTTCCCGCTAGCGGTTTTTTCCCGCTAGCGGAAAAAAGAAGCGAGCTGCCCTTTCTTCAGATGATTTCCGCAGCTGATTCAGCCGCGGCGTCCGCCTCACAGCAGAACCCTCTGGCCTAGGCCCATTCATTTGGGCCTACTCCGGAGTGTGAAGCCGCATTTTGGTCCTATTCTAATGTGGCTTCCCGCGTCAAAATTAGGACCAAAATACGCCATCCCGTGCCCCATGTGAACGGGGCCTTATAGGTGCTAGAGCTACTTCAAGGTGTCTAGCATCTTGAACAGTCTGGCTCATTGTAAGTTATGGAGTGCAGGATGGACATCAGTTGCCATTGTTCTGGCATCAGTTTTCAGCTATTCGGTACTACGGTGGAGGGAAGCTACAACAGTTAACATGAATATGTGAACACACCCTAATGAAGTCTTTTCAGCCCAATTGTGGCCCCACTGGAGAGTTCTTCATCCAGCAGAGCTGCCAGAGTTCCTGACTATGTTGTCAGACCTGATGGCCCAGAAAACAAAGGCTACAGCAGCATGTTTATGCTTAGCAGGGTGAGGTGTCCCAAGTACCACACAAAAAGGTGAGCACATACACATATGGGGGAAGAAGTGCAGAGAACGTCCTCCACAGGGTTCTGTATCCTAGAAAAAACACTGATGTCCTGTACACCAGACTTAATGCATTCCCTCTCTGGAACTAACTCTCACGTGCCAGAAATGGAATCTACACCATTCATGAAATGACATAGACATCAGGTATAAACAGCACCAGTTAACTGGTGTGAAATATAGTAAATCTGTGACAGCGGCAGAAAAGGGCTGTGTGCTAAAGATACACCCCAACAATTCCCATCGAGACCAGTTTTCTGGTGTAGGAACTTTAAATTCTATTTTATGTAAGGATACGTTCAGATCCGTGTCAGAGTCTCCGTATTCCATCGCGGTGTTCGCCTGAAATTGGCATTCAAAGAAGAACTGGATGCAAGGTGTTTTTCTCCCCCCAATTTCAGTTTACACTAGCGTTCAGGGACTCTGTCCCCCATTTTGCTTAAAAGAGGCAGAGATATAAGTCCTACAAGCAGGATTACTGAATAAGGCGGGAAGTAACCCATTGGACCCCATTATAGTCTATGGGCTACACAGGTTTCCACAGGTAACCTCTTTGTAAGCAGACAGGGTTTCCATTGTTCAGGGTCCCCAAGTAGAACCGAAGAACGGAAACCCATTGCTAGTATGAACCTAGTGTAACCTATAACGTATTGCCACAACAAAAAAAGTGTAGGGGTCTACATTCTGTACAGGCACGTTATAGGTATATTATGTACTATCACATAACCAGTCTGCCCTCTCACAGACACTATGGCTACGAGTTAGAGATTACATACAGGAGATATTTAAAAGGGGGGGGGGCGCAAAACAGAGAGTAATATGGCAAAAATTGCTCAATGACTATTTGGCATGTATGATGTGCCCCTGTCCGCCTGCAGATCATATACAACTCCAGAGAACTTTACAAGTAGGAGCTACTGCATTGTACTACTAGAACAGGGCTTCCAAGTGCAGGGGTAGCCGACACCTGTGGCCCGTTGCTGTGTGCCTGTCACTAGGAGAGCCCTGTCCATATGGAGCGTGTACAGACAGTACATGGGAAACCAGAGCACATACAAGACTCACTGTATCAGGCGGGGAAAGCAGCGCTAGCACCGGCCTCTGGATTCCTCTCCTCTCACTATGTGTGAACCCCGGGCAGGTACTCAGCTGGAGCTAGAGCACGGCACAACATGCTGCACTAGTCATCTCTCCGGAGGGGAGCCAGGAGCGGCGGCAGCAGTGCTTCATGGGACTTGTAGTTTCCTCACTAAACAAGCCTTCCTCCTTCTCAGGCATATCATCTAGCTAGGACTTCAACACCCAACATGCCTAGCGGCGCAGCCTCAGCTGTAAGGGAGCCTCCAGTTAGAGATGGTGCTGTCAGCAGAACTTGTAGCCAATCAGGAAGGGAGTTGGACTAGTGGAGTAAAGGGGCGGGGAAATGTATTGCAGGGTCACATGTGTGATGACGCTGCGAGGGTCACTGGCTGACAGCTCAAGCTAGAGCCTAGTAGGTTAAAGGACCTTTGATGATGTCATGAGCATGTGATCTATCACGTGCACGAGGAGTCGCGCCGCTGTGCTTTCATGTACTTTTCTATTTGCTATTGCAGTAGTGAGGAGCTTGTGTATATAGTATATACATTACATACTGATTTCCATGTCACAGAGCCTTGGAGTTATATCAGTTGTAATGTGGCCATAGATTAGTGTCTGTCTGTTCCGCGCAGAGGACCCTATGACGGTGATAGTTTGGGTCATTAGACCTGCGGTCTGCCATAGCATGTGCCTTGTATCTATACTGTTCTGTACATATAGCAGCAGGCAGAGGAGTGTATTACACTGGGTGCATAGATGGATTACAGTAGCGCTCCCCCTGTAGGAGTAGCAGTTCATGTGCTTGCCTTTCGCTTTTATGGGGTTTGTGCATACTTGCAAAATTTTTGCAGATCTGTAGGGTACAAAGCGCAGTGCAAAAATCTTACAGTACCCGACACCCCACCCCTTTTAAAGCTACACACCTTTAAGGTGGTGTGCTGCGCCTCATCTTGTGTTGAGGCGAAATGTGGAGGACATGCGTTTTTATGGCTTGACCAGTACATAAGTGCTCTTGTCACTTATGACTGGGAGCCTAGCAAATGCAAGTCTAGGTGATCGGTTCACTCTTCCAGGACGCTGGGAGGTCACCCCTTTTTCAGGAGCCTCACAGATTTTATGGGAGAGTTGGCAACTATAAACTGATGGAGCACTCCGCAATCGCCATGTGCACTATTTCTCCATTAACAAAGAGACGTGGGGTACTCCCATTCTCATGATTGTTGGAGGTCCCAGTCATACATTGATCCTGTGGAAAGAGGAGAAGTGTTTCTATTGGGAAATCTCCTTTATATTTGTTACTGTCTCATTATCCTCATCAATAGACAGCTGAAATCTCCTGCAAGCCGGCTGGCTGTATAAGCCAGCTGGATATTGAGCGGCCATGGTGCCCAAGGGGGGTCCTCCCCCTTCCCCTCAAGGGGGGCTTTCCATTCATTGGTGGCCCAGGGAGGGGGGCAGGGCCACCCACAGGTTTATCCAGGGCAGCGCTGGGCGGGGAAGTTCCTTTTGGATACCTGCCAGCGCTGACAAAGCAATGCTTACTCTAGGTTCACACTTGTGCTCAGGGTTCTGTTCTTCGGGTCCATTTGGAGACCCAAAAAATGGAAACCCAGTCTGCTTGCTGGACTTTTCTCTGCATTTTTTAAGTGGATTCGGGTACGGAATTTCCAAATGTAATCGAAGTGCTGTGTGAACCCAGCCTTACTCATACTGTATATGGAGGAGGATCCTGGTTTTGATCTAACACCAGTAAAACGAGAAGAAGAGGGAGACCTGGCATTTTGTGCACATTTGCTTGATATGCCTTGCTTTATTATCCATCTTCCTCTAGGCACCCACAGATACTCTATAAGGTGGGTCTGATGCAGACTGTGTCCTCTTTTTCTGCACCCACAGCTAATATACAGGATGCTGCAGGATGCTCATTAAGAGAATCTGTGGGGTCCAAAATATCAGAAATCCACTGATCATAAAGTGTTGGCATATACAAGTGATATCAGAGGTGGCAATACCATCTGTACAAGCACCATAGATGCCTGTAGAAGAAATATTTTGATGAAAAATGTCTTGTGTACTAATATTCATGAGACTTTATAAGGCATTTGAAGTGCCTGGTATAACATAAAGATGCCACTGCAGGCAACTACAAATAAATACCCCCGTCATGCACACTTGTGCCTCACTTCAAAGGAACAGTGTTTGAACCTCTTTCTATTTATGCACGACCAGGCTTGGAGCCAAAAGTACATTGCAGCTCCAGGCCGATATTCCCATCTGACTTTATTAGGAGAGCCTTGGAATACTGTTGCACCCTGTTATTATCTCTGTTGGCCATATTAAAAGTTCTTTAGTGCGGTGCATTTTTATAATAAATGATCTTAAATTGGTTATCCAGTGTTACGCTATTCATGGCCTAGTTATTCATGGCCTATCCTCAAAAATCATAAGTAACTAATCAGTGGGGCTTTCTATAGACTGTATGGGGCCTGACACAGAAAGCTCTATCCCCTATATAGCACTATATAAGGGACAAAGCTATCTGCTATGCTATGTATACTGTATAGGAAGTAGCTCCATAAAGCTTATGGGTCCAGGGACCCTCACCAATTACAGTACATATTATCCTGACTATAGGCCATAAATAGCTTATCCCCGGACGACCCCTTTAAGCGCCATGCACTAATAATTGACCTTTCCATCCTCCGTGACCTGTTCTTGTACTTTCATTGTACATTGTACGTGTTCATTGTTCATTGTACTTCAAGTACAGAGTCAGATAAACTAAATTGGACTGTGCCAGTGTGACTGTAATTTATCATTTAGGGTGCATGGTCACAGCAGGTGCCAACCAGTATAACTAAAGGTTCTTAGTCAGACAGTGGAAGCTGTGACTGAAACTTCGCCAATATGCGGCCACCAACCACCACATGATTGGCCTATATAATCCTGCAATCATTCGTGGCTGCAGACGGGCAGGGTTTCGCCCCCCATACTATTTGCTATTTGTGCATGGAGGACAGTTACTATAATGGTTCCCTTACTAATTAGCAACCTCTTAGGGCTAGTTCACACGGGGTTTCGCGTAAACACATTCCATCACGGCTTTCCACTCCGGATTAGGCCCAAATGAATGGGCCTAGTCCGGAGGGTGGTGTCGCGAGGCGGACACTGCGGCTGAATCAGCCAGGGAATCCATGTGAAGAAAGGGCAGCTCGCTTGTTTTTCTCTGTGAGCGGGAACAAACCACTTGCGGAAAAAGGAAATGAACGGCTCCCATTGATTTCAATGGGAGGTGGCAGGATTTTGATGCGGATTCCACATAAATATCCTGACTATTTTGCCCCGTGTGAACTAGCCCTTAGCATTATTTATGACGGTATGTTAATATTATTAGCATTAATAATTCATTATTGACATTACTACAAATGTAGTACTCCTCTATGGCTAAAATTACTTCACTCAAAATGTGATTCAAAGTATTTTTACTCTTCCAGAAAAAATGTAATATGACCTTAGAGTGATATGCCATCATTAGAAAATAACCCTTAGACTACGTTCACACCTGTCAGAGGATCACAACAAAGGACAGAGAGGTTATTACCAGATACAAAAGAGAGACTTTCCGTTTTATATGTCCTGATTTATGTTAATGTAAAAATAAGTCTGCATTATTTTTTCTATGTAAGAAAAAGCAGATCCAAACAGAAGGCTTTAAAAAGGGATTTTTTGGAAAATTGACTTTATGCCAGCAGTGTGACCACAACCTAATTGTCTCTCATTAACATACAGCCATGACTGTAAGTGTTGGCACCCCTGACGTTTTTCCTGTAAATGAAGTATTTCTCCCAGAAAATGATTGCAATTACACATATTTTGTTATACGCACATTTATTTCCTTTGTGTGTATTGGAACAACACAAAAAAACTGAGAAAAATAGCCAAAGATTATATCTTTTCATGCAAAACTCTACAAAATGGGCCGAACATAATTACTGGCACCCTCAACTTAATATTTGGTGCACACCCTTTGGAAAAAATAACTGAAATCAATTGCCTTCTATAACCATCAACAAGCTTCTCACATCTCTCAACTGGAATTTTGGACCCCTCTTCTTTTACAAACTGCTCCAGGTCTCTCATATTTGAAGGTGCCTTCTGTAAACAGTAATTTTAAGATCTTTCCACAGGTTTTCAATGGAATTCAGATCTGAACTCATTGCTGTACACTTTAGAACTCTCCAGCGCTTTGTTTCCATCCATCTATGGGTGCTTTTTGATGTATGTTTAGGGCCATTTTACTGCTGAAAGACCTATGACCTAGGGACATAAATCCAGCTTTCTGACACTGGGCCCTACATTGCGACCCAAAATCATTTGTTAATCTTCAGATTTCATGATGCCTTGCACACAAAGCACCCAGAGTCAGCAAAACAACCCAAAACATCTTTGAATCTCCACCACATTTGAATGTTGGTACTGTGTTCTTTTCTTTGTAGACCTCATTCCGTTTCTGGTAAACAGTAGAATGATGTGCTTTACCAACAAGTTCTATCTTGGTCTCATCTGTGCACAAGACATTTCCCAGAAGGATTTTGGCTCACTCACATATATTTTGGTAAACTGCAGGATAGAATTTTTATGTCTCTGTGTCAGCAGAAGGTTCTCCTGGGTCTCCTGCCATAGCGTTTCACTTAATTCAAATGCCCATGGCTAGTTTGCGCTGACACTGATGCAGCCTGAGCCTTCAGTACAGTTTGCGTTTATTTGGAACTTGATTGGGGCTGCTTATTGATTATTCAGGCTAACCTGTGTTGCAACATTTCATCAATTTTTCTCTTCCATCCACATCCAGAGAGAATAGCTACAGTGCCATGGGTTGTAAACTTCTTGATTGTGGAGGTGGACTTGTAACCTTGAGATTATTGATATTTTTGCACAATTTTGGCTCTCAAGTCCTCAGACAGTTCTCTTCTCCTCTTTCAGTTCTCTAAGGTTAGTGCTTAATGCTTCTTCACACAGACATACAATGCAAAAATTGAGGGAATTTCTCTCCTTTTTATCTGATTTCAGGTGTGATTTTTATATTGCCCACACCTGTTACTTGCCAGGGGTGAGTTTAAACGAGCATCACATAATTGAAACAAAGTTATTTACCCACAATTTTGAAAAGATGCCAATAATTTTGTCCAACCAGCCCATTTTTTAAGTTTTTTTGTGTGAAATTATGTTCAATTTGCCTTTTTTATCATTTTTTTTCTGGAAAGATTTCAGTTACGGCCATGACTATATATGGAAAATTATTTGTGTTTGCATTCAAGACCATTTCTCAGGATACATATCTTGCATGCTAGTAATTCTGAAAATATCTGTATCATATTATGATATGTTATTAGCTTTAGAAAAATGTAAAGTAACCAGTGTGTATAACATGGCAAACTTGAAGTGTACTCCTAATTAGAGATGAGGGAGTAGTATTCGATCGAGTAGGTATTGGATAGAATACTGCAGTATTCGAAATACTCGTACTCGTTCGAATACTATTCCTATTTGCAGTAAAGATTCGATTCAGAACCAGCATTGATTGGCCGAATGCTATAGCATTCGGCCAATCAATGCTGGTTCTACAGGACGAGTAAGTTCACATTAGCGCTTGCCTCCCGTCCAGAAGGAGTCCGCAGGAGGACCCCCCGAACGGAATATCAGCGCAACTGCAAGCGCTGTGCAATTAAAACAAATGTATTGACCCCAATCCTAAGTCTTGCCCTGCTAAGGTCCAAACTGTATCTCTGCATGCTTTCTGTTCTTCAAGAAGTTGGTGGGAATTATCATGAAGCAAATTTTAAAGTCAGTTTTCACCAAATCTATCAAATGTTACTTTATGTTTGATAAATCTGGCACATCTTTAAGACCACTTTTCTGAGATATTCTCCACTTTCTATGCCATCCCCCTACTGGGCTGACATTGTGCCAGTTTTTGAGACTTCTTAAAAAGTCACATTTGATAAATCTAACAGGATAGCCACATCTACTTTCTTACCTTACTTACTGTAAGTGAAGTGAGCAGGATAAAACAATGCAAAATGTTGGATACATCTTACTGCAGTTACTTCTACCCATTTGTCTAGGTTACGAGTTACGAGCCAAAGTTTTTTCAAATATTTTATAAGGAATTTTCTGTTCCTACTTGGAGATGGTTGCAGCACTTGGAATCCCTGGATTGTTATTATTAGCCTGACTTGTATACGTACATTAGTGGTACCATGCTAGGAAGTGCCTTCTCTGTTTCCTCTTTTCAAATATATTTTAGGTTATTTTCTCCCTAACTGTGTATATGTTAACAACTATTATTTAGATTTCAGAATCGGTATTTCACACCGTTAATGTATATAAATATATAACAGTATAGACAGTATGGTTTACTATTTAATAGTTATGAGTATGCATAATTATTGTATTTTATTATATCAATACTCCAAGGATTTAATCTAAAAATATTCATATACCTTTATGGTTTGAATATAGTAAAAACTGAAATGCTGAATAATCTCTGAAAGCATTTTGCTTTGGCAGATATGAAACTGCGTTCTCTATTTAACCAGGCGGAGACAAAAGCTGATAAGTCTTGTGTGCAGGAACCCACTGTATGACATTTATTGCTGTACCAAAGGAGATCTATTGGCTTTCCATAGAGGTGATAAGAAAGAGAGGCTGCAAAAATCTGCAGAGGCAAAGGACCATGACAGATAGGATAGCAGAACTGGTGCATCCACGGAAATCTTCTGCAGTTGGAAATGAGATTTTCGAACTACATGGGAACAGAAGAATCTCCATCGTAGCGGAGCTGCCCTTGAGAAGCAACCCAAATGGTATGTGGGTGCTCCCTGCATATCCACTAGGTGATGAAGATGAAGAGCAGCAGTTTGTTTCACAGCACAATGTAGCAATCGGTATACAGAATGAAGATGACAGTCTTGTCAGGTCCTTGGTGACCCCCAAGCAGAATATCAAGAGATGCAACAACAGTAGAATGGCAGTATTAAAGCTATCACTCATGGCTTTCAGCTTTATCTTTTGGGCTGCAGGTCTTACTATGGTCACGGTTGGAATCTGGGCAAAAATCTCCTTAGAGAAGTATTTGGTGTTATCTACCAACAATTATCCAAACACCCCACTCATCCTGTTAGTGAGCGGAGCCACTGTGCTGCTGTGGGGCTTTCTGGGATGCATCAGTGCTGCAGTAGAGAAGCAATGTCTTCTACGCATCTATGGGGTCTTCCAGTTAGTAGTGTTGTTCACAGGGCTTGCTGCTGGGCTCTCAGGTCTATTTTACCGCAGGTAAACACTGTTTCTATTACTTATAGTATATTTTGTTCATTTGCTACCCCCATCATGTTCACAGCTACTAAAGAGTAGTTTTTACCATTTGATAAATGTGTATTGCTACAAGTTTCTGGGGTATCTTACAACCTTACCCATTGTCTTTAAGTTCTTTGACTTTAATTTTCTTAACTGAGAAATCTCAGACAGGACCTGCCACCAAAAAAAAACACCACTTATTGCTGCTGGGGTCCTGAACAATTTAGCAGTTTTATTTTCAAAATCCATCTATCTGTAAAAAAAAAAAAAAAAAAAAGTATGCTAAATTGTTCAGGGGTACAGTGGGAATCAAATGATGTACTTTGTAAGTATAAAAATCCCCTTTAAATCCTATTGTAAGGTCCACACTGTTGAGTTACAGTTTCTGTTATATTGCTATTTGTGGCACATTCATCCTGCAGCCTGCTGCCTAATATAATTTGGGAAAAATAATGATATGTGCAATATACGTTATATGTTTAATATGCATGCTATCATGTGCTGGATGTAATAATTCAACAGGGAAAAATGCATTTACATTGGTGAAATATTATTTATTTGCCATTATTAAATAAATCTTTTAGGACATATTTCGTCCCTCATTGACTCCATAGCTTTTTCCTACTGTCTCACCCCTTTGCTTTAAGGGCTGTAATGCCTTAGACACTACTGTCCATGTGTGGTGATCCTGCCCTCATGCTTGCCGCTATTGTCTGACAATTCATAGAATTGAGCAATGGATTTTTGGACAGTCCTTCTCCTTCCAGGCCCCCATATTTGTTTTCAATCTTAAGTCTTCTGATTTGAAATACGCCCAATTTAAGCTCCTTCAATATATCCCATTGGCCTGCTTGGATCCACATTGACTCCAGCTGGAGAATCCCCTTTCTCTCAATCACTGAGGTTGTTACTTCATGGGAAGATTAATTCCACTATTTCTGATACTCCCCCAGACCTTTGATAAGGTCTGGACACCTTGGGTCCACAAGTCTCGCATCCCGGGGCTTCCCTGCTGACTCCAGCTTTAGTCATATGACTGGATTGAGTTCCCACGTCCACCTCCTCCTACCCTCAGGTGACTCCTTAGAAATCATCTGTCATTGCCCATGTATACTGTTATTGTTATTCTCGCCTTATTTTCCCCTTGTATTGTGTATATGTTACTCTTGGTTTTATAATGCTGTCTTTGACGTTGACTGCCATCTTTTTATCAACTTGTGCCTGTAAAACACGTAGCTTTATTGTAACCAGTAAAACACATACTGTTTTGTTTGTGTTTTACTGGTTACAGTAAAGCTACGTGTTTACTGACAAATTTGGGAGTAAGTGCGGTGCCTCTCTTGTTGGTCCGGATCTTGTCAATTTTCGTCCCTTGCGGATGTTAAGGGCCCCAGCATCTGAACACTACTCCACTCCACCATCTTACACTCCAGAACCATTCCCTAGAGATTTACAGTCGTACGGTCGTGCACTCGGTACCCCAAACCAGCATACAATAAACACAAAAAAACTCCTTAGCTGCCGCCATCATTATTGATGGCGACATCTAAGTGGCTAAATGGACGTGATCAGTGTTTTAACCGATCATGGTCATTAAAGGAGGATATCAGCGGTGTGTCACAGCAGTCAACTCCTATTAATCACATTAGTGCAGTGCCTAAGCTGGTGCTATCTTCATGACATATTATTACATTAGTTTGTGTGAATGGATTCCCACTGCTGATGTAATAGTATGTCACAGGATGGGAACTAGTTAAGGCTCCAGAAAATAATTATTTGTACGACGTGGACTACTATATATGCAAATGTCTTTCTCACCTTCTTTACTGTTACGCTAGGTTCACACCTGCGTTCAGGGTCTCCGTTCTATGGTTTCCGTCTTCTGCATGCCAGAAGACGGAAACCATAGACCGGGTCCGGCCGTGAGCGGCGGTGAGCGTTTTATGCTCTCCGCCGCGAAACCGGATTTTTTTATCCGGACACAGAGTACTGCATGTCCGACTCTGTGTCCGGATTATAAAACCCGGTTTTGCGGCGGAGAGCGCAAAACGCTCACTGCTGCTCACGGCCGGACAGCTTTCTCACCCATTCAAATGAATGGGTGAGAGAGACTCCTGCAGGTTTGCGTCTCCTGCCTCTGTTTTAGGCAGGAAACGGAAACCTGAAGTACGGAGTGCCAGCGCAGATGTGAATGAGCCCTTACACTGTCTGAGGTGAACGGTTCTACATATCATACATATTTGGCTAATATACAGTATAACGCAAAGAAGCAGCATAGATGATATGAAAGATGTACTGTACATGACATAAAGATGAGCAGTCCTGGAATTATTGCTAACAGAGTTACATAGAAACAAATCACCTGAATAAGACACATTTTTTAGTACACTGATGAACAGATCATTTAGATCCTTGGATAGATATCAATATAGAATCTCCACAATATGCTTAGACTTCATGGTGATTTACATATATGAGAATATTTTAATGTAGATGTCTTCCATTGAAATATATTGATTTTGATTACCTATAAAATCAAATGTCAGAGAATAAGTTCCCTACTCATACGCCTGTCTCCTATAATAGGGATATCGCAGAAGGTTTTCAAAGTGGATTACAAAGTGCAGTTTTATCGTATTCGGAAGATGAAAAGAAAGCTGATGCTTTGGATGCAATACAAAGGGCCCTGCGCTGTTGTGGAGTACATAGCTACCACGATTGGATTGAGTCACCGTGGTCCTTGGAGCAGCAGGAAACTCACCTGAGACACAACAATGGTTCAGTGCCCAGCAGTTGCTGCAAGACTCGTAGGGGATGTCGCAACAATCCTCTGTTACTGGAAGCACTTACAATCCATAGAGAGGGTTGCTTCAAGAAGGTCTGCGATTTTGTAAGCGACAACATGTTTTATATTGCTACTGTTGCCCTTGGAATAGCATTTATGCAGATTGTGGGCATAGTGCTGTCATGCCTGTTAGCAACCAAAATAACTAGTCAGGCACCAGATTCAGTTCCAACCTGATTCATTGACCATATATTAATGTTCTCAATAAAATCACTGGGAACTTGTCATTTTTTGGAAGAAAAAACATAATGAAATGTCACTTATTCAAGTTACCTTTCCAGTACTGCATGGCAATTGCTTTATACTTTTTTTTCGGAATTTTAATAAAGTATTTATTTGCTTATTTGTCCATTTGTGAGGCTATTCACACTGCAGTGTATGTCAGAGATGTATACTGACAAATATTCCAGACTTCCCTTATAGAAAGACAGAACAAGTATAATGCATGGTATATGTTTGTTGTGTGATGTTTCTGTACACAATATATTAGTTGATGTTACACTGTACTGTTAAAAATGTTGTATGTATATATACACCCGTCAAGTAGGCCAAAAGCATTGTATTCTACAGTTATAAATCAGGTCAGTGTCACTGTATAGATATGCATAGCATATTTACTGAATAGGGTGCTTGTCCCCTATTAAATGTAGCAACGGTCATGTATTTACTCTAAAGGTAAGTTTCTGGGAAAGACATTTTCAATGTAATTTTTTTTTTTTTTTTTAAAAAGCTGCCTTTAACACTCTACCTGAAACTCAAGTAAACCCCATGCACATGACCGAGTGTACAACCAAGTTGGGGCTGATTTTGCTGCAGAATGCACTCAGATGACATTAGGAGTGACCTCCGAGGGCCTTCTGGGATGTACTTACCTATGTAAGGGCTTCCGATATTTTCTGTTCCGATGACACAGAGTAGAGTAGGACATTCTACAATTTCATTGGAATGGAATGGACCATTGTACACCCCCTTGGATGGCACAGATGTGTGTATGGAGCTTTATAGTATAATTACTTGAATCAAAGTTTAGCTTTAGAGTCATGTTGTAAGTATATACAGTCCTATGAAAAAGTTTGGGCACCCCTATTAATCTTAATAATTTTTAGTTCTAAATATTTTGGTGTTTGCAACAGCCATTTCAGTTTGATATATCTAATAACTGATGGACACAGTAATATTTCAGGATTGAAATGAGGTTTATTGTACTAACAGAAAATGTGCGATATGCATTAAACCAAAATTTGACCGATGCAAAAGTATGGGCACCTCAACAGAAAATTGACATTAATATTTAGTAGATCCTCCTATTGCAAAGATAACAGCCTCTAGTCGCTTCCTGTAGCTTTTAATGAGTTCCTGGATCCTGGATGAAGGGATTTTGGACAATTCCTCTTTACAAAACAATTCAAGGTCAGTTAAGTTTGATGGTCGCTGAGCATGGATAGCCTGCTCTCAAATGATCTGAAAACAAAGATTGTTCAACATAGTTGTTCAGGGGAAGAATACAAAAAGGTCTCAGACATTTAACCTGTCAGTTTCCACTGTGAGGAACATAGTAAGGAAATGGAAGACCACAGGGACAGTTTTTGTTAAGCCCAGAAGTGGCAGGCCAAGAAAAATATCAAAGGCAGAGAAGAAGAATGGTGAGAACAGTCAAGGACAATCCACAGACCACCTCCAAAGAGCTGCAGCATCATCTTGCTGCAGATGGTGTCACTGTGCATCGGTCAACAATACAGCGCACTTTGCACAAGGAGAAGCTGTATGGGAGAGTGATGAGAAAGAAGCTGTTTCTGCAAGCACGCCACAAACAGAGTCGCCTGAGGTATGCAAAAGCACATTTGGACAAGCCAGCTTCATTTTGGAAGAAGGTCCTGTGGACTGATGAAACAAAGATTGAGTTGTTTGGTCATACAAAAAGGCGTTATGTATGGCGTCCAAAAAAAAAAACAGCATTCCAAGAAAAACACTTGCTACCCACTGTAATATTTGGTGGAGGTTCCATCATGCTTTGGGGTTGTGTGGCCAATGCCGGCTCCAGGAATCTTGTTAAAGTTGAGGGTCGCATGGATTCCACTCAGCATCAGCAGATTCTTGAGAATAATGTTCAAGAATCAGTGACGAAGTTGAAGTTACGCCGGGGATGGATATTTCAGCAAGACAATGAACCAAAACACCGCTCCAAATCGACTCAGGCATTCATGCAGAGGAACAATTACAATGTTCTGGAATGGCCATCCCCGTCCCCAGACCTGAATATCATTGAACATCTGTGGGATGATTTGAAGCGTACTGTCCATGCTCGGCGACCATCAAACTTAACTGAACTTGAATTGTTTTGTAAAGAGGAATGGTCCAAAATACCTTCATCCAGGATCCAGGAACTGATTAAAAGCTACAGGAAGCGACTAGAGGCTGTTATCTTTGCAAAAGGAGGATCTACTAAATATTAATGTCACTTTTCTGTTGAGGTGCCCATACTTTTGCACCGGGCAAATTTTGGTTTAATGCATATTGCACATTTTCTGTTTGCACAATAAACCTCATTTCAATCCTGAAATATTACTGTGTCCATCAGTTATTAGATATATCAAACTGAAATGGCTGCTGCAAACACCAAAATATTTAGAACTAAAAATGATTAAGATTAATAGGGGTGCCCAAACTTTTTCATAGCACTGTAACAGTGAAATTTGGTGATTTTTTTTCTCCATGTGCTGCGTGTACACAAACTGCACACAAACAGTACATGGACTAATAACAGCGCATAGTCACACCAACATGTGGGTCCATCTGAAAAAAAAATGCAGCATGTACTACTGTAGTTTGTACTGCATACAACAACATGGACATGGAGACCATTGGAGGCAGTTATCTGGTCTTCTGGTTCTTGGTGAAGGCCTAATGGTTCTTTCCTTTAACAGACAACTGCACACACTTATGAAATATTGTTTGTTTGTACAACCTTTTGAAGCTGGCTTATTTTTTTTATATTTAGTGTTGCTCTACACCACATGTCATATTTTAACAATCTCACAACCTACAGGGGTCTGGGGCCTCTGCTTTAGACAGGTCCTCTTTCTACTTAAAACAATGACTAGTAGTTTTAAACATGTTCCAAATAAGTCACCAACAGAAGCAGAAGGAAGGTCACATGAAGATAAGTGTGGAGAAGAACAGATACAGTCATCCACAGGCAGGATGAATTGTCTATTGTCCTCTTCTTATGAATGAATCAGAGGGCTGGAATGACCATTTGTAAGCAGCAAAAAATGTACATAAGGTTGTCTTATGGGGTTAAAAGCCCACTTGTGTCCTCATTCCCCTGAATTCTTCCCTGTTTGCTTCTTGAGACTCTCTCCAATGATTCTTGTATATGTAGATCAAGAAACCCCAACCTGTGGCTGTTGCAAATGTCTACAACTCTCAAAAACACATGTTCACAGTTTGGAGATTATTGGCCTACACATCCATATAGTAATTCTGTCTGCCACCTGCTGATGATAAACATTACATGGGAGATGTCCACCTTTCACAAGCAGATGGCAGACAGTATTGCATACAGACAGCATTTGGTGAGAAGAAGGGGGGGGGGACTTGAGCCAAAAAAAAAAAATGGAGAGAATTTATGCTAGTTTTGTAACAGAAAAAAAATTGTGACAATTTACATCTCATATCACTTTCAAGTGCTGAAAAAAAATGGCACCACTGTTGGAATAATAGATTTGCTATAATTTACACACCAAAACTCTCATTATTTACGGTGCAAATCCAACTCATTCGGATTCTAGTGCATGGACAGGTAAAGAATATATGTCTTAATAATGGTGCTTTTTTTGCATACCATTTGAGACTGATATTCAAAACTCCAATCTTGGAAAAAAAATAAATATATTTTTAATCTTTCCTATCAGTATGTCTTTGTAGTATGGGAGGAAATCCATGCAAACACAGGGAGAACATACAAACTCATTGCTGATATTGTTCCTGGTGGGATTTGAACCCAGGACTCCAGCGCTGCAAGGCTGCAGTGCTAACCACTGAGCCATTGCCCCCCCAGTCTTGGAAAATTTCTCTCAATGTTCCTCACATTGTATATATGTGTTCATGAAAATATGTATGATTTTTTATGTATATGTGTACATTTGTGCATATTCATACAGTACACCATTGGTTCTCCATGAGCTATACCATTACTTTGATTCCTGAAGAATATATAGACGAGACCTTTTTTTTCTTATTATATAAAAAAAAAATCCACACACACACATACAGGTTGTAAGAAATAAGTTTACTGATATCTAGTGTTATGCATATTATTAAGCATATTAGTGCCATTGAACAACAACTTGTAGGGCTGCTCAGAAATAACTTTGCATATATTAACCATGGTAGTAATAATAATAATACAGTATTATTTCTAGACGAAGTCCTTAGAAATGTAACTTTACTGTATATTGGTTTTATAACATAATACATTTTCCATAATACTAATCTAATTCTACCTCTGTATGCTAAGTATGAAGCAGAAATAGTCATCAAGTCTAATAATAACAGCACCTACTAGCACACAATTGTCAGTAAACACAGGGAAAATTTTATCCAAAATGACAGGTTGCGATTGTAGCGATAGAATTCATAAATTGTTATTGCTGTGGCGTAATATTTCAGCTTTTATTATTTCATTAATAAAATAATGCTACCACAGTTAGCACTGCTATTTTAACAGAACTTTTAGATTGACGGTTTTATTTTTATTGTTCAAACTAAAAACAAAAATAGGTTTTTATAAAATACAATATAAAAATAAACTCTGTGTTTGTTCTTTGATTCTGCCGGATCTTACTTCAAGATTGGTCCATGTGAAATTAAAAGCGCCACAAGTGCATGTTTCTGCAAGATCACCTTACAGAAACGAAGTCACTATCAGTATTATGGATAATACATGGAATATTCTATCACATGTATTGGTATAGGTGGAACATGTGTTGTTAAATGCATGGTTTGAGAAAAATAAGCTTTGGTCCTATACATTCTACACATATAAATCTAAAAACTACTATTATATTAAGAAGAATTTGTAGAGTTAGGTATGGTGAGATGTCTAAAGATTGAACATGAGTCTTTGTCATTGAAATCAAGATTAGCTAGATATAAGCATCTATTACATAAGGTGTCCTCATCAAAGGGAAGAATAAGCCAAACACACAAAAAACGACACCCTCTTGAAGGAATGTTATAATCTTTTATAACATTGCTAGGGTATGTAACTAAAAGGGAATGCATACATGAACAATCCATTTAATTTAATTTACATTTAATATTGATGGGCATACAACAGTTCTTGTGCAATTTGACTTCTTTCCTATTGCCTTCCTATAACAGACAGTGTTAGGCCCTGTTCATCCTACCATGTTCTTCAAAGGGGTTTCCAACCATTTATCACCTGTCCACAGGATAGTCCCCAGTGATCAAACATTTACTACCTGTCCTGTAAATAAGTAATATTGTGTGGCCACATGATAATCTTACTGGTTGCTCCTCAAACATTCCTCTGAAGATCTTGTACTGATGAGGATGAGAATAATCTACAATAAACACCCCGATAGGGTTAGGAAGTATCTTTCCTGTACACCAGCTGTACAACCATAAGGAGAAGAAACGTCTGGATGGTGCCATTATACCACAATGAACATTACAAATACCTTCAGTTTTAAGAGAGTTATGTGCCTAATCTTCCAGTCTTTATTGTCTTTTAGTGAATGGCTATCCTGATGTGGTGCAGTTGGTGTAATATTGATGATTATTATCTGTGTGGCTTGAAAATAGCTCTTTACTGATCCTAGTTACAAATATGTTCCAATTTTTTCTTGCACTAAAAATGTAGTAATAAAAAATAATAATATCTGCATTAAATTTAGGTTATGTCCACATCTGCATAGGGTCCTTCAAGAAAAAAATGACAGACAAAATAGCGCTGAGGGCTGCATTATTTTGTCCTACAAAAGTACAGACGTCATAACAGAAAGTCAGTGGGTCCCATTACAGTCAATGGGGTCTATCAGACGCAGTTACTATCTGTCCTATGAAGGTTCTGGTTCTGCTGTTTATGTTATTGTTCTTATAATGAAACATAAAAATGGAAAAATTTCAATGTGCTGGAGAAGATGTATAGTAATTCAGTGAGATAGATAACAGTATAATAAATGAACCTATACATCAAAGTATCAGAAATAAAGACTGACAGCACTACCAATAGTCTACCATTTGTGTCTGTACTACACAGTCCTACCTCTCCCTGTTATCTGACCTGAAACCTTTTCTCCTTTCTATCTTAGAGACAGTAGGAGAGAAGGCAAATGGAAAATAGTAATGTGTGACTAAAGCATTTGTTTATAGTCAGTAACATGTAAGCCTGGATCTCCATAGAAACTCTACACATAACGGTATGATTATTAATGAAGACTATTTGTAATGTTTCTTCATATTTTCTGTAACGTTTGGAACAATAATTGAAAAAAAAAATAGACTTTAGAGGTGCTGTAGTTAAAAGCTTCTGAATGTGAATACAGGTAGTCTCCTCTTACTATTATAGAACTACTAAAAGGGTTTGTCTGAGATCAGGCACAATGTAGTCTGGGGAAAGGAGGTTACAATGAGAAAAATAGACCTATTACAGTTATTATCTGTCTCAGTGCCGCCACTCCAGTCCTCCCTGCCAGCCTTTAGTTTACTTGACTACAGCAATGATTACTTCACTGACCACTGCAGGTAAATACTGGCCTTGGCGGTATAACACTAAGGAGATTTTCAGGCATGTATCGTAGATTGTTGTAGCTAAGTAAACAGAGACTGTTGGCACCAGAGCACCATGTTTTTTTAGTTACATGTTATAATGAAATGTATCTTGGCTATGTTTTGTCCAGTCTTAGACAAACCCATTATGAGTATGTTCACCCGGTGGAAACCTTTTCCGCTGTGTACTTTTCATCGCGGTAGACGATGCATCGGCATCCTGTCGCGTCATCCCGCTCCTGATTAGGCCCGAATAAATGGGCCTAATCAGGAGTGAGTCTCAAGCCGCAGAATCCGTGAGAAGATAGGGCATGTCGCTTGTTTTTCCTGCTAACTGAAAAAAATTGTTAGCGGGAAAAAAAGCCAGTGGCTCCCATTAAAATGACAGGGAGCTTTTTTGCAGGCAGATTTTGAGGCGGATTCCGCATCAAAATCCGCCAGTAAAAAAACTCAGTGTGAACAGACCTTAATGGAGTTGTCCCCTCTTGACATCTTCAATAGGATAAGGACGGACATGTTTACATGTGATTACTGCAGGTTTGGCCTCTGAAAACCCTAACATTCAGTTGTGGGGAAGTGGTGGTTTTGCATGGTGTCGATGCACCTGAATGAGAATCCATGTGTGATAGGATTTTCCAATATGGTTCAATGAATAGTGAATGCAAAAGCAGGGCCACAAAATCGGACAGGAATAAGATCTTTCCCATATTTTGTGGCCTGGACTGTCGGTCCTCAGACAGGCCCATAGAAATGAATGGGTCAGTGTGCTATCCGGGAAAATCCAGATAGCACATTGACCTTTCACAGTCGTCTGCAAGGGGCTTCATCTTGGCATTCGTTTCGTTTCCATAAGTACTAGTGGCTTATAACTACTAACTTAATTACAGCTACATTCATTGGCAGGACCTGAAACTACAACTCCCTACATGTGTCATAGTGAGAGGTGATAGTATCAAAAAAAAAGAATATGCTTTCACCATACTGTAAGTCTTCCTGCAAATGACTGCAGCACGGCTTTACTCTGTAAGTATAGGAAATATGGTATGCTCCCCCAAATGCCACACATACAGAGGTATTCTCCCCTTGGGTCTAAGGAAGAATATCTCCTGTACGGAAGCACATGAATACTGTGTAGCTGTGTACCGCCTCTGAGCACTGCCATACTGGCTGGGTGCTCATGGCTCAGCTGTGTATATGGGGTCTTAAACAGTTAAATGGGTTTATGCACCACACACTCTACAAGTATTGGAGTGGTTTACTTGTTCCACTCATAAGAAAGGGTAAAATCTGCTGAAAATGCATGAGACTCTAACAAATAGGCATGCTACAGATTTTAAAATATCTTTGACAAATAGGTACCATATAATACTTCATTTAATCTGTCATGGCTAGAAATTAGCATCTGCACAGGCCAGCTGTTAATGGCTGGGATTAGAGATGCCAAATCTGCCATGATCAGCTAATATAATAATATCAATGGCGTAACTAGCGCGGGAGTGGCTGTCACAGGGCCCGGGACATTAGGGGGCCTGCCGGGCCCCGGATGTTTTTTTGTTTTGTTAATAGGCCGTTACTTGTTGGTGTAACCTAGCAGGTAATGGGCCCTATTTACTTACCGATCCTTGCTCCTGCTTAAGGCTGCCTGTGCTTCCCCTTCTCCAGAGGCGGTAGTGATCAGGAGTGGGGATCGGTAAGTGAGGTCATGGGCACATGAACTCCAAGAAACAGTGCTATCATTATACTTGGGGAACTTTTCAGACCCCCAAGTATAATGATTGGAGGGCTAGGAGAGGTGAGGGAACATAAAAAAAAACTCTTACTTGCTAATTCTGCATTCCAGGAGGCTTCAGGCCTGTTTGGTGACGTCACAGACATCACATGGCCCAGGCTAGCATCATTATGTGTTGTGATGCCAGCCTGGGTCAGGTGACGTCTGGTCCAACATTGAAGAGATCTGCAGGGAGTGCGCCGGAGTCCAGGAGAGGTAAGCAATAATGGTTTTTTTATGTTTCTATCCTCCCCCGAGTCTCCAATCATTATACTCTGGAGTCAGAAAATACCCCAGAGTATAATACTTGTTCATGGGTGGTCCACAATGGGACATAATACTGTGTGTGCAGAGACCACTATGGGGCATAGTTGTGTATGTAGGGGCCACTATGGGGCACAATTTTGCATGTAGGGGCCACTATGGGGCATAACAGTGTGTGCAGGGATGTGGTTTGTGCAGAGTGGCCAGGGAGCTGGGGGAGGGGGGGCTATGTCAAATGTTCGCCTTGAGCCCCCTCCAGTCCTAGTTACGCTACTGAATAATATACTAGTTATTGCACTGGCAGTGTAGTGCACTGGCTTTCAGTCGCGGCTACCCGGTTTTTGGATCAGAACCTGAGGCGGCCTACAAGTGTTCTCAGTAGGGAAAATCTCTGGTGAGGATTACATCCCTTTGAGAACAAAAGGATCAGTCAGTTTCAGGTGATGCAACCCCTTTAATGTCTAAGAGAAGCCAAGTCATAACTTCTTACAATTTAAAAAAGAATGAAGAAAATTCCAATTTATGCAAATGCAAAAGGATTTATCAACATGGATTTAAAGGGGTATTATCATCCTCAGGATAATATTTAAATTTATAGCATAGCTAAGCAAAGTGTTTTACCCTATATCTTGCTCTATTTGTCAAATACAGCTAAGGGCTCGTTCACATCTGCGCCCGGTCTGCATTATACAGGTTTCTGTTTCCTGCGGTTTTGCGGCGGAGAGCATAAAACGCTCACCGGCACTCACGGCCACACCCGCTCTGACAGCTTTCCGTCTTCTGCATGCAGAAGACGGAAAGCTGAGAACGGAGACCCGAACGCTAATGTGAACCTAGCGTAAATATATGTTTTCAGTGTTTCAGACCACCTAGCAGTATGGTCTGTTCACCGATATTCTCTTCTCGTGTGATTGAAGGCTAATGGCATCTCTGTCAGCTGTTCAAAGAGCACTTAGGTGCAAAGCCCTGCCAAGGATGAGACCTGTGCTTGATCAAATGTTATCTCAATACGTAAATCCAGAGATAACTGTGCAGTTTAGTCTCAGGAGCACTGGCCTGAGCTCAGGGGGTTAGCTTGAAGCTCCCCAATGCCAAATCTGTAAAAGGCCCTGTACCTGCCTTGTGCCATTTAGAATTGTGGTATATTTTATGTCGCAGAGATTCCAGGGCCTTGCTACCGCTGTTTTCACTATATCTACACTCTAGATTGTGTGGCTATCATAAGGGTGCTATCACATGTGTAGCCAAACTGCGGATATGGCATGCAAGTAACCAGTAAATGCAAGGCTGAAGATGGAGTTGCTATTGTGTCATATTGTATGTACTGGTGCATTGGGGCAATTAGAGGTTCACCGAGAATGCTACCCTCAGCTCATCCACTAGCATAAAATATACTTATAGTGGTGAGAGATATGTTATATGCACTAGGGAATGATGTACTTTCTTATAGTGTGCTTCTAGAATTCTATACCCTGTTGAACTACTGCGTGAATATATAAAAATAATGTTTTCTTTAGTAATATTACTATTGTTAACTATATAATGGAAAATATAAACATATCTATATTTTATATATGTAAAAAAAAAGTACAATCACAAGTTTTAGCACCCAAAATTTATCAAAGTATTGACCCACGTCGACCACACACAAGCCTGCATATCAAGATTTCATCCTTCATCCAAATGAAATATATATTTTGTAGTAAATAAAGCATACTTAGCGAACCCTCCCAAACATTACGAGACACATTTAAAAAAGGAGTCACCTCCAAGACTTTGTAACAGCAAACAAATCTCCAAGGTCACTTGGCTAGCAGTCACTGTATATGTGACTTGTGCACTACATACTGGTCAGGTCCAAATGTACTAATGGTTTGTTTCAAGGGAACTTGTGCTACTTCATGTCCAAATAAAACACTTCACAAAGGTTTCAGAATCTTACCAAATGCTTAAAAAATCTGCACTGTATGAAGGCCTGGAAATGTACTGACTACGGTTAAAGGGGTCTTCCTGGCTAAATATATTGATGACCTACCCTAAGTATAGAATATCAGTATTAGATCTATGGGGATCAGCTGTTCTTAGCAGTTGATACACAAAGAATTGATCAGGCAGTAGTAGTTTAATCATGTTACTGCATTTTAGTTCCCAATCTAATAAATAATAGCTGAGCTGCAGTAACCTGGTCTCACCACTACACAGAGAACAGAGCTGTCTGCTTCCTGCTACATTCTCTATTAGATGAAGATAACAACTGAGTAATGGGACTACTCAGTGATGGACCCCTCCCACTGATCTGATATAGATAACCAATCCTTAGTCATCAATATTTTAAGCCCTGAAAACCCCTTGAAATCAGATAAAAAATGGAGATACGTTTCCTTTAAAGCATAACTAAAAAAAAATCATAAATCCATAGTACTGGTTAAGGTAATACACTTTGTAATATACTTTATTAACCACTTCAGTACCGGGCCAATTTGTGGTCCGGGACCAGACACATTTTAGGTTTATTTTGTACGTGCAGTTTTGAGGGCTGTAACATTTTTCCCGTATGTCTCAGTCAACTAATTTTTGCGTCTTTTTTCGGGGACACATAGGGCTTTATTTTTATGTTATTTTTATTTTCAAATGTGTTTTAATTTTTTTTATATCCAGGAAAATATAAACAAAATAGGAGGGAAATTGTGTCTGGTTTTCAATTTATAATTTTTTTTTTTATTTAATAACACAAAGTGTCACTGAAAAACTTTATAATATAGTTTTTTCTCTCCGTTACAGTATTTTTTATTTTGTATGGTGTCGTCGGGGGTGGGGCTATAACCTTTAATAACCGCTTTTTATTAGCGTATTATTTATTTATTTTTTATTATTATTTTATTTAAATTTTTAAAAAACTTTTTTATTATATTTCTATTTTATTTTTTTCCCCAGATTGTGTCCCCATAAGGTGATAAGAGACCTTTGTGGACATCTGATCACTTTTTTTTTGTACTTGAGGATGATTTCTCCTATAACTGGGGCGATCGAGATAGCAGAGGAGGTAATAAATCTTCCCTGCTATCTCTCTGGGAGCTCTGGCTGAAGTTACAGCCGGCTCCTAGTGAAAGCAGCTACACGATCTCCATGCAGCTGCTGTGTTCTGACTTGGACGTACAGGTACGTCCTGTCAGAACTAGGCAACCACTTCCCGGACGTATATAGTCTATGGGCGGTCCGGAAGTGTTTAAAGAGAATGGCCTGTTTTTTCATAGGGTTGCCTCATTCTGCCACTGATCAAATCTGTAGAATAAATGTATGGAGATGGGAGGGGGATGTAGAAGAGAACTTCTCAAAGCAGAGAGACATCAGCACTATAGAGAGACAGTTTTCTTTCACAACACACTTGGATTATCAGAAATGGTTCTCCAGCTTTCTCCTGTTAGAAATGACTCATTTAAGGCTATGGACAGCCTCATATCACATCAGCTTCATATCTCTGTTTCCTCCCTTTTTTGTCCATTGACTTAATTTGAAAACTGGCGTTGCTTGTGTAGGAGTACAGACAAGCAGATAAGAAGTAAATACAGGAGTAAAGTTAAAGACACCGGCAGTTTTCTCTAGAGAAGTATATTACAAAGTTTCACCTTTACCTGTAGTATTTATGAAAAATAAATATGGTTACCTTTGCTATATATTGCTCATACTGCATATAGTCAGATGCTCAGTCAATCATATAGACACCCTATTTGCTCTTTTACCCATAATATACATACATATAAACACAGGCACACTTTCTATACACATGGCCATTCCTGCTTACTAGAGATGAGCAAGTAGTATTCGATTGAGTAGGTATTCAATTGAATACTACAGTATTCGAAATACTCGTACTCGATCGAGTACCACTCGTTATTCGAATGGAAAAGTTCGATGCAGAACCAGCATTGATTGGCCAAATGCAATACAGTCAGCCAATCAATGCTGGTTCTTCTCCTACCTTTAGAAGTCTTCTCCGTGCAGCTTCCCCGCGGCGTCTTCCAGCTCTGAATTCACTCTGCCAGGCATCGGGCCTGGGCAGAGCCGACTGCGCATGCCCGCTTGTACGCTGCACGGAGAAGACTTCTCGGAGGAACCAGCCCAACCCTCACTCGTGGACTTGGTAAGTATTGATCGACTGTTGCCTACCCCTGAAACGAGCATTTTCCCCCCATAGACTATAATAGGGTTCGATATTCGATTCGAGTAGTCGAATATTGAGGGGCTACTCGAAACGAATATCGAATCTCGAACATTTTACTGTTCACTCATCTCTACTGCTTACCACTTCTTGCTGCATGGTCTGTACACCCCTGGCTCCCACTCATGACCTTACACCACAACAGCAGCACTTTCACTATTTTTAGGAGCAGACAGCCCCTTTCATTAGCAAGCCCCGCAGAGTAGGGTACTTGCACTTCATGACATTTGAAAGAGTGACTTCTTCATAACCCATGTTATGATGTTTCTAAAAATGCAATTCAGTTTTCAATTGCAGAAGAATTTATATAGAGTAGACCAAGCGGTCGCTGGTTTCTTTGTGGGATATAAATAAAGCCAGCTTTCTATTCCTAAGGCTCTGTACAAAAGCACTGCATGTACCTTCCTTGAAGGAACCCAGTGAATCCCATTAAAAGTCAGTGGGGTCCATAAGGCACCACTGGTATCTATTGTATTATATCCATCACAATATAAATCCCATTTTTATGCTTTGATGATGGAACAGAAAAATGAAGTTCACATAAAAGTGAGCGAAGCCTTATTTTTGAAAGTCTACAAATTTGTGTGGTCATTTTTTTTGTTCACAGTATTTAATTCTTATGAGTTATGTAATGGAGACGTAGCTTGAAGCAACTGAGCCCCACTGCAAATTCTTCAGCAGGGTCCTCACCTACCATGTTCCATTTATCATAGTGGTAACATGTTATGTGGAAGAGGGGCCTCTGACTTTAGTGTGACTGGTACCGCTACCCCATCTATAGCCACACCAATGGTTATCTAGCACAGGTAGCTTAGAGGCCAATCACATCACATTTTAATAGATGCAAAAAAAAAAAAAAAAAACCAAAAAAACCACACTGTAAAAATGGATAGAAATGGATGGCCATTTGTTTACACAGAGTCATTGTTTAACCACTGCAGTATCAAATTATTTTCCCTGGTTCAGGACACATTTTCGTGTTTTTTTTTTTTTTTTGTACATGCGGTTTTGATGGTTAAAATATGTTCATCGCTCAGGTTTTTCAAATATTTTTTGCATTTTTTTGATGACACGTAGGGCTTCATTGTTTGTTATTTTTGCATGCATATATATATATATATATATATATATATATATATATATACTGTATATATGGTATCACTTTTGCAGTTTTCACCTTTTTTTTTTTTTTTTAGACCTTTTTTGGGCATCTTAATAATACTTTATTTGGCTAATGTCTCCTGTATATGTGGCTGATAGATACTGGGGAGATACAGCCTCCAGACCTTGAAAAATCTGCTAGCGCTTTTTATACACGGTTTTTGCCAACTCCACGTGGATTTTCTGGCTCCCATTGACTGAAGGAAGCTTTTTTTCCACTCGCGGAAAAAAAAAGCTAGCGGAACCCATAGAACTCTATGGGGAGGCGTTTATTCCACGTGGATTCTGACAGAGATCCTTGCCAAAAAAACTCTGTGTGAATGGACTCTCAGAGTTAAGAATAGACCATCCGATTGTAAATAGTCTATGGGCAGTCTGGAGCTGCTTTAAAAAACAAAAAACAAAACTGGTCTGTATAGTACATACTATAGATTTATATCCTACAAAAACACAAATCATTGACTCTATGTTAAATTGTCATCAATTGCATTAGTTTCCATCCACTTTTAACATGTTTTTTTTTTTTTTTTTAATTCTTAAAATGGATAATGAAAATGTGATGTGTATGGCCCCTACACCAGATATCCGCTATGAGACCGTATTTCTCAGCTTCCTAGATCTGCCAGTATGATTCTGTGTCCAATTTCCAATGTTTACGTAATTGTTTGTAAATTATGAACTCCTAGGTGATAATTACAATTTTCATGGAATTTCCAGCTTCTGTAGAATTATGTTCATCTGATTTTTATACATAGAACTATGCAAAAAAGAGTCCCCCACTCTGACAAAAGGACACTCTGTTTCATTACTAGCACAGATGAGGAATATTTGTATAAATGAAGTCAAGTTAGAGAATCCTGTAACAAAGTGATTGTGATAGAAGATTTAGTAAATACATATACATTGCTAGTTAATTGTCTTAATGAAGAGATTTGGCAGGTATGTACTTTGTTGTCATTTTCGGCTTGGTATCAGTATAAGAAGAAAATTTCAGATTGAAAGCTTAGCGTCATCTTCAACACCAACAGTATTTTTAGCATAATATTGATTACCCGATGATTTCAAATGATTACATGTCACTGCATTTTGTAGAATATGTGCTGAATATGGAAATATTAAATGAAAATATATATGGAAATACGTTCCCTTCACATATGTACTTATATTTAATGTAAAATATATATTGCTATTTCTTGTAATTCCAACAATCTCATCACAATGATTACAAATATAAAAGATGCTAAAATTACGGTAAGAATTTGGCACCCCAAAGTAATAGCGATGTTTTTTACATTCCAAAGGTTCTCCTATAAATACAGTGTTGACTTACAATACTGATATGTGTAGCTTCTTTTTGTAAATCATACCTAACCAAGTAGCACTATTAGGCCCCGGCGTTTTATACTCCCTAGTGAATCCCATCCACACATTGCAGAAAAATATACGCAGCAGACACGGTGCGATTTCCAAAACTGTTGCGGTTTCGGAAATAACAGTATATCACTTATACCTACAGAAACACCAGCGGTTTCCCTATAGGTATAATGAAAGCAGAGAGTCTGCCGAGGCAATCTCTTTGGACTTTCTGTGAAAAGCGCTGTGGGAAAAACTGCAATTTGTTACCGCCGCGGTTTTCCCCGTTTTTTCCCCGCACGTTTTTGCTGCGGCTCGCTATGTGGGGCCTTAGCCTGAGAATGTATATCAATTATGGGCAAATATCCTGCCTAGTCTGAATTTAGCCCAGTGTTTGTACATTAATTGCCTGAGTGTCATGCTGCATTATCTAATAGAGTCAATATAACTTGTGCTTTACACTGCCGACTACGTGGAAGAATGTTTCATTCCCCAACAGTGGTGATTAAGCTGTGTATGAAAGTTGCTGGTTGCATATTTAGAAGATAGCTCATATTTATTTTCCATGCTCATGCAGTGGGATTGCATGGTGGTGTAATGCAACCTATAAAAACTCAAAACTAATAGTCCACTGAACTTATTATAGCTCTAGGTTCTTCATATGGGGCTAACATGACTTGCTTTGGTGGTATGACTGAAATGATATCTGCCGAATCAGGAGAGGCATGATCCCGATCTATCATAGTAACATGTTCCTCTCTGTCCTCATATAAGGTGCTTATGTGGAGCAAGGGATGGGTTGGGTTACGGTTAAACACACTCATTGGCTCAGGCTTTATCTGACTGAGGGTAACACTTGACGTAGAGACTGCGGTACTCGCCATATGACTGCCACAAGTGAGAAAGGTTCCAGATACTGAAACATCTCTACAGCTCTCAGATAATGGTTGATTTTCTTTCTCAATAATTTTTGTGGCTTTTGATGTATCTGTTAAAAAAGAAGAAACACATGCAAACATTAGAATGCTACAATACTTACAATGGTGTCGGCAGTGATTCATCTTTCTAGTTATGAGAAAATACCTCTTCTAGTCACATACGTTCCTGTGATACATGTGCAATCTGCAACCCGAATAAGGAAATCACACACAATAAACAATTTGCTATCCGCTTAGTAAAAGTGTCTGTACACCTTTAGTAGCTGTTGGCCATTCATTTAGTCAAAAGCCATTTCTGCCGAATTTCTCTCACACTCGCATGATCAGTTTACAGAAGTATGCATGTGCTGTCAGTAGGGAAAGGCAAGTAAGCTGTTCCCCCAAAGACCACTTGCAGTTCCCCCAAAGACCTTTTTTTTTTTTTTTTTTTTTTTTTTTAGCCCTATCAGTATATCTTTGGAGTGTGGGAGGAAACCCACGCAAACACGGGGAGAACATACAAATGCCTTGGTAGGATTTGAACCCAGGACTCCAGCACTGTAAGGCTGCAATGTTAACCCTTGAGCCACCGTGCTGACTCCAAAGACCACTTATATCCCCTAAAGGAATACTCCAGTCAAAGGTACAGCACTGTGGGGCCATACGGTAGCTCAGTGGTTAACACTGCAGCCTTGCAGTGCTGGATTCCTTGGTTCAAATCCTGCCAAGGGCAAAAAAAAACATTTGCAAGGAGTTTGTATGTTCTCCCCATGTTTGTGTGGATTTTCATCCCATACTCCAAAGACAGACTGATAGGGAAAAAATGTCCATGTGGGGCTCACAATCTACCTTAAAAAAAAGGGTACTGCACTGTACTATGACAAGGACAAGCCCTGAGTGGGATGAGTCAGGTTCTTCACTAGGCATAACATAATATGTACTGTGTTCACACAGAGTTTTTTGGTCTGGAAACTGACTCAAATTCCTCCTTCAAAAAAACGCTTCACCACACAGTCCTAGGGTGAGGAATTTTTATGGAGGAGGAATTTGAGTCAGTTTCCTGACCAAAAAACTAGATGTTTATTTAAGAACAAAGGAATTGAGCATTGGAATTCAGTATGCCCAGTCCTTCAGTCTCTGAATATTATCTGTTGTACAACATTCTTATAGTGCAACCATTTAATCATGTAGCAATAAAGTTAAGGTGGCAGAAAAGATCATTAGTCTCAAGTACTTAGATTTCTTTCTGCATATCCTCCACAGAGCTCTAAAGAACAATGTTGACTTACCTGTTGTGGAAGAAATACATCATTGAAAAGTGTTAACAGCAACTCTCTTTAAGATTTTAGAGAACCCTATTTTCTCTGTAAATTTCATTTAACGTTTGCTATAATTGAACCTACCAGTGTTATTATCAATGGTAACATTACAATGAGATGCAAAATGAGACATAAAGTACATATACACCAAGGAAAACATCATCAATAAAATTCAATCAGGAAGGGAAACTGCAATACAACTGCAATTACTTAGGAAAGATACTTCAAGATGTAAATCTAGAACGAATAAACTTGAATGCTACACGTTTACTAGATTGAACAAGGACCAGAGTAGGAGTAGTCATGACATGAGCTACTGCAGCCCCTTACTTTCTCCTTGCTGGTGGCAGCTGCAGGATCAGATAGAGATGAATAGATAGATGATAGATAGATAGATAGATAGATAGATAGATAGATAGATAGATAGATAGAATAGCTTGAATATAATATCCAAAGAGGCGCACACAAGTAGTGTGTGTCCATAGATATACTTTCTATTTAGTAAAGTCCTGTGCTTAGCCTCCAAACTGAGTCAAGCAGTGTGTAGAAGTATTCCAACAAGGGAGAGAATATGTAGGGGAAAGTGTAACACGAGCTAGCAAACCTGTAGATAGAGTGACCATTACTGACTGCAGCTTCACTGTATCTGTAAGGCCCGGTTCACATCTGCGTTTGGGCCATTACATTTCCCTATTCACATGAAATATGCAGAGAGAAAAGTCCTGCAAGCAGCACTTTTCTCTCCGCATTTTTCATGCGGAAACCAAGCGGGAACCACATAGACCCCATAATTGTCTATGGGGTCCATGGGTTTCCTTAGGTAGCCGCTTTTTTATGCGGATATGTTGCTGTTCGGGGGGTCCCCAAGTGGTGTCCCCGAACGGAAACCTGAACACAAATGTGAACCGGGCCTAACATACAAATGATAACAACAACCTGTTAATGATTTTGGAAGAAGAAGAGGTCTACAGCATAAACAGCTGAGCTTTGAAGGGAAAGGCTTCACAAATGTATTTTAAATGAAGATCTAGGAGTACTGAGAAGGTCTTACTCTTCATTATAGGTGTGCGATTAGCAAAATAATAATTATGTTGTATGTGGCACAGGGATTCAAGGAAACAACATATGGAAAGGCTTATAAAGATTTCTTTCCTCTGAAGCTTGGGTACATAAGAGAAAATCAGTCACCAGGTGTCAGTCAAATTGCCACGGAGACTATCCTTAGAAATACCTTGTCGCTTACTGTGATACTGACAAACTACAAGCACAGTCTATGACAGACCACAACACAAGATCTACATGAATGGTTCTTATCTTTTTTTTTATCAATATGATATACTTGTGTTGTCACTGCTATTTTGCACTGCAATATGGCACATATGGCGTGAACCCTGAAGCTAATACACATGACCAATGTAACAGCTGTTGCGATGTCACTATCATACATGTTATTTTTTTAGGAGAATCTCAGTTTGTTGACTGATATCAAGAATTAATACATTAATATAGCACTGTTTAATGCTATGTAGTTAATGAAAATGAAAGAACTTACTGGAAGTAGCTCAAAAGAAAGCAACATAGATAACTAGTAAGGGTTTACCTTTCACAGAGACTGATACATGTGTCATCAAGACTTCATTTTTGCTTATGAAACCATTATCTTGGCTTTCAGATGTTGCGATAGGAGCAGTTTCATGCATCTCGGGCTTTGTCTTTTTATTGCTAAGAACATATGGTTGAACATCTAAGGAGAAGTGTCGAGAATGTTTCTTTTCACTAATGATACTTGCAATGGTGCTGGCATCACTCTTTTGACATGAAGGCTGAGGTGAGGATTTGGAAGAAGCTTCTAAAAGTGGAGCAATTAAGGTGTCTGTAGCAGTTTTCCTCCTCACTGGCTTTGGCTTTTCTGGCTTACTATTTTCAACCTTCATTATGGCTAATTGTTCCTTGAAGGGTTGGGGTAAAGGGTTGCTACTTGGGATCCACTTCATTTTCTTTCTAGGCCGCTTTATAACAAGCTGTTCATTGACATCAATATCTGCTGGGTCAATACTGGGATCTACAGTTTGAATCCCGGAATCTCGCATTGTGGGCGTAGCGTCATAGTTAGACTGTGCTAATGCTGCAAGTAGTTGGCGGACCACATTGTCATACATGAGGTCACTTTCATTGGTTATGAAATCAAGGCGATTTAAAGATTTGATATGGTCACGGTTTTCATTACAAAACAAGGCTAAAATATTTATATCGCAAAACTGGGATTTTTGCCATTGTTTCTTAGTCTTTATGCCAACTTTATTTAATTTGTCGAAAATAAAGTTGGACTTTCTTACAATGAAGAGATGTATTAAATTAATGAGGATTATTAAGTTCATGAAACTAAGAAGAAAAATATCTACTGCAGCAATAATTCTTTGGAGCTGAACAGATGGCAACTTGCAATTTATCCTTATATGCAATTTTGAGATGCTGGTTTTTAGATGGGGCTCTCCCAGCGCACATGTGAACTCATTTTGCTTCTGTGTAGCATAATAAGTACTTAAGTAAGTAATCGGTATGATACTTAAAAATATAATGAGTAAATGTCTTGCTAGATATAACTTAGCTAAAAAGTTACTCCGACCTCGTCTTTCTAAATACTTCTCAAATAGATTTTGTTCAGGGCTTTTTTCCTTCTCTGCATTTTCTATAATCTCACGTTTTTCTCTTTCTGTAATACCTGGACCCTTTGATTGAATTTGCTTTTCAATTTTTGGTGCTCTTCCTTCTGCTGCACGATGGTAGCAGTTGTCAATTTCTTGAAGTAGGAAGTTCAACTCTGAAGTCAGTCTTGTAGAGGCAAGGAACTCCCATCCTAATGCAGGTATATACATGATTCCAGCAAAGGCCAGAAGAGCATAGGGCAGGAACTTGTGTTCAAACAATGAAGGCCATTGGCTGGCATTGACTCCTGGAAGTGCATCTTTAAGTTCTGTCCAGCAATATCCCCTGGCATACAATGCTTGGTCCCGGGTAAAGTTGTGAGGTGTGTAGCAATATATAGGTTCCTCTATATAACAGAGAGAAAAATCACTGCTGAAGTTTTAACCTACAAAAGTAACACTAAAAATAAATAAATAAATAAATAAATAAATGTATAATAATAGAATGTGACGCTCTATATGAGTAGTATATATGAACATGGCATGAAAGGACTTTGCTAAGCAATAAGGGATGGACATATGCAGTATAAAGCTTGGAAATATGGAATGCAGTAACTAGAGATGGGTGACCCCCCTACTGATTTGTTTCAGATTCAGTTGGTTCAGGTTTGTTTTGTTTAGGGTCGAACAAGTTGGGTATGAACCACACCTTAAATTGATTTAAAACACAGCCTAGCTCACATGTCTCCTAAAAACTGGTGCTCCTGTGGGCCATTCACAGGAGAGACACTGCTATTATTGAGTTCAATAGCAGCAGTGGCTCTTCTGTGATAGTGAGACCACTGCTACTATTATCAGTCGTGGCCCCGCTATTTTGTGTCCTTGTGCTGTGACACTATGATGTCAGAGTACAGGGATAGTAAAAAAAAAATTGTGGCTGTGGGTGATAAAAACCCAAAAATCATAACGGAACAGGAGTGGCCCCGCTATGTATAGACATGTATCGGCTATTCTGTGATAGTAGGACCACCACTGATAATAGCGGCAATGGTCCCACTATCATCTATTGATATCGACCATTTTAGTATGTCCAAGTTGAATCCCAAATTGTTGAGTTTCGTTACAAGCCAAACAATTTGGAATATTCAGGTCATATTCGGTTTGTTGCGAACCAATTCGCCCATCTCTAGTAGTAACATATAATGAAAAATTCACATAAAATTAACATAAAAAGATACATATTACAGGTATGTTGATATACATGGAAACATATCAGTAAATGATTTGAATGCCATAGTCCCATAGACAAAAATAACAATAGAATCAATGATTATTCTGGAAATATGAAGACAGAATGAGCTTTGTATCTGACAATGAGTGCTTGCATTATGCTGCTAGAAGCTATCACTTATTTTTTTTTGTGACAGTACTTGGACCCCTAACAATCGGTTATCCTTTATCTCATGGGTAAATGGGAAAACCCCTTTAGGCTAAGGCCCCACGGGCCGAAACCGTGGCGTGAACGCATTACGGTTCTTCCCGCAGCACTTTGACCAGAAAGTTCACGGAGTTTTCCTCCACGGACTTTCTGTTACAATTATATCTGTGGGAAAGCCGCCGGCGTTTCCGTATATATAATTGACATGCTGCGATTTTCAAAACCACGACGGTTTTGGAAATCGAAGCGTGTCCGCGCTGCAATTTTTTCTGCAAAGTGGGCATGGGATTCACATGAATCCCATCCACTTTGCAAGTACTGTAAAACGTCACAATTTTTCCTGCAGTGTTTCCGGCCCATGGGGTCACGGACTCAGGCTAAGGCTCCACATTGCAGAAACACTGCGTTTTTTCTGTTGCAAAAATGCAGTACCAGCAAAATGAATGAGATTCTGGCTAATCCCATCCACATATTGAAAAAAAAAAGCTGCGGAAAAGCTGCATGTCATTTTTTACTGCATAAATGCTTGTGTTTTACCTATAGATTTAAAAAGGGAAGAAAATCCAAAGCATTTTTTTGGTGCATTCTGCAACGTGGGCCTTAGCCACAGGGATAGATGTTTCCTTAGACACTGGTGCTTATAGACACAAACTCTTTAGGGAAATACAACCAGTGGCATAAGTAACAGGATAACAGTGGTATTGGCTGCCACAGGGCCTGGGAACTTAGGGGGCCTGGCGTGCCCCTTATGCTTTTTTTTTGTAAATAGGTAATTAAATGCTGAAATCATCCTAGCAGGTAATGGGCCTTATGTACTTACCGATCCCGCTCCTGCTCACGGCTGCCTATGCTTCTCCTTCTGCATTCTATATCATGTCGCTGGAGCCCCCTGGAGGCCAGAAAGGGAAGTGGATGCAGCTGTGAGCAGGAGTGGGGAATCGGTAAGTGAGGCCGGGGGCCCATGAACCCCAACAAATACGACTATTATTATACCCCAAGGTCTTTTCAGATCTCGGAGTATGATGACTGGAGGCCCAGGGGAGGTGACAAAACATAAAAACCGGTCTTTCCCATTTCTCCTGCGATCTAGTGGTACTACCAGGAGTCTTCGGGCCTCTTTGGTGATGCCCTGTACGACACGTGTGCCAGGCCAGCGTCATTATACATTGCAATGCCAGCCTGGCTCATGTGACATTTGTGCTGGCAATGAAGAGGGACGAAAGCAGCAGGGAGTGCGCCGGTGCCCAGAAGTAAGTAACAGTGGTTTTCATGTTAGTCACCTTCCCTGGGCTTCTGATCATTATACTCTGGGGTCTGAAAAGACCCCAGAATATAATAAGAATTTGTGGGACATAATACTATGTACAGGGGCAATGTGGAGAATAACACTGTGTGCAGGAGCCACTGTGTGACATAATGATATGTGCAGGGGCCACTGAGGGACATAATACTGTGTGCAGGGGCCGTTGTGGGACATAATACTATATTGAGGGGAACCTGTGGGACATAATACTGTGAGGAAGGGCTGCTATGGGACAGTATACTGTGTGTAGGGGCTGCAATTAGACATTGTACTGTCTGGAGGCCACTTTGGTTCATTATAGTGTGTGTAAATGGAGTATTACACTGTGTGGGGGCGAGGAAAGGGGGGAGCTATGCCATGGGGGCCCAAATCAATAGTTTACTGGGGTGCCCAGTCTTTGCTAGTTACGCCCCTGATTACAAAACAGCCTCATTCACTTAAGTAAAGCTTTGTCTGCTTAGCAGGTGCCTGATTGGAACTTTGTTCATTCATTCTCAGGATTAAGGTGAAGAGCCATCCTGTCACTTTATTATAAGATGGGAATAACCTTTAAAGGGATCCTATCATTCAATCACTATTTTTTCTCATTAACACGTCGGAATAGCCTTAAGAAAGGCTCTTCTTCTCCTACCTTTCGTTGTCTTCTCTGCACCGCTGTTCGCTTGAAAATCTGTTTTTTGTCGATATGTAAATGAGTTCTCTTGCAGCACTGGGGGCGGGCCCCAGCAATCAAACAGCACTGGGGGCATCCCCAATGCTGCCAGAGAACTTTCCAGCGCCGCCTCCATCTTCTTCTGGAATGAGGTCTTCACCGCGTCTTCTTCCGGCGGTGGCTTGTAACTTCTAGGCCTCGGGCCTAGGGCAAAGCCGACTGTGCATGCCCGCGGCCACATGAAAAATGGCCGCTTATACAGTATTGTAAGCAGCCATTTTCTTGTGGCCGGCGGGCATGCGCAGTCGACTTGCCCTAGGCCCGAGGCCTAGAAGTTACAAGCCACCGCCGGAAGAAGGCCCCTAGTGCTGCGAGAGAACTCATTTACATACCTACAAAAAACGGATTTTGAAGCGAACAGCGGCGCGGAGAAGACAACGAAAGATAGGAGAAGAATAGCCTTTCTTAAGGCTATTCCAACGCGTTAATGAGAAAAAATTGTGATTGAATGATAGGATCCCTTTAAGGCCCAGGGCCACAGTTTGCAAAAACGCTGCATTTTACATTACCTGCAAAGTGGATGGGATTCTGGCTAATTCCATCCACACATTGCAGAAAAAAAACCTGCAGCAAAAATGCTGCAATTTTTAAAAACGTTTCAAAATCGCAGCATGTGAATTCTAAATTGCAGCATACATACGGAAATGCTGGTGTTTTACATATAGGTATAATGGGGCAGAAAGTCTGCAGCTTGCTATATGGGGTCTTAAAGAGGTGGTCCAGGCTAATTTTATTTATTTATATTTTTAATTAGGCCAGGGGAAGTGAAAACAAAACAAAAAAACATACTCACCTGTCCCCGGTGCTCTGGTGTCCTTCCAGCACAATCCAGTCCTGCTGCTCATCTGTCTTCACTGGCTGTGACGTCCCTGGTCCTTTCTGCTGAAGTGAATCATTGGCTTAAGGAAAGACCCGGGGGCATCACAGGTAGAGACCTTCTATGTTCTTCACTGCGGCCGCTGATTGGTTCCAGCAGTAAAATGCGCTGCAGGACCGAACCGTGCTGGGAGTCCCAGAGCACTGGGGACAGGTGAGTATGAGTTTTTAAATTTTTTTCCTTCCTCACCTTGCCTAATTAAAAAATAAAATTTCAGCCTGGACAACCCCTTTAAGTTTGACACTCATGTCGTAAGCTATATCACACTAGTGCTCTTAAAATGCATTAGTATAAAATATACTCATTAATAAAAAATAACGCATCCAGAAACAAATATCAGATTGCTGCAAAACTTGTCATGCAGTTATATCTTAGGCAGATATGCAGATTACAGGTGTTGTCTGATTACACATTGGATCTTTCCACAAGAGGGCTTAAAAGTGCTTTCCTGCTGTACTATAAAAAGGCTCTCAGCGACTACTTTTGGGTAGTGTACATCTTGGTGACAGACATGCATCTACAGCGCACTTGGAGACATTATGCTCAGATGACAGACTTTGTGAGGGGTATATCATTGTCAGGAAGAAGCAGGACGGTCACTTTGACCAACTTCCCACCTTCTAGACCGTTCTTTTCTAACTGTTGGGACATGTTTGAAGTACTGGTTACAGTATGTGAGGGCATGCACACACGAGGAACAGGCTTGGTACAACCCACACAAACCACCAGTAGGGAGTATTGTTTGATCCAAATTAACATGGGCTGTCTACACAATATGAAGGCCTGTCTGATTCACCAGTACCCTGCACAAGGGAAAAATGGAATATGGGAAGTGCAAACAATATTATATTATACCTACACTCACCGGCCACTTTATTAGGTACACCTGTCCAACTGCTCGTTAACACTTAATTTCTAATTATCCAATCACATGGCGGCAACTCAGTGCATTTAGGCATGTAGACATGGTCAAGACAATCTCCTGCAGTTCAAACCGAGCATCAGTATGGGGAAGAAAGGTGATTTGAGTGCCTTTGAATGTGGCATGGTTGTTGGTGCCAGAAGGGCTGGTCTGAGTATTTCAGAAACTGCTGATCTACTGGGATTTTCACGCACAACCATCTCTAGGGTTTACAGAGAATGGTCCGAAAAAGAAAAAACATCCAGTGAGCGGCAGTTCTGGGGGCAGAAATGCGTTGTTGATGCCAGAGGTCAGAGGAGAATGGCCAGACTGGTTCGAGCTGATAGAAAGGCAAAAGTGACTCAAATAGCCACCCATTACAACCAAGGTAGCCAGAAGAGCATCTCTGAATGCACAGTACGTCGAACTTTGAGGCAGATGGGCTACAGCAGCAGAAGACCACACCGGGTGCCACTCCTTTCAGCTAAGAACAGGAAACTGAGGCTACAATTTGCACAAGCTCATCGAAATTGGACAATTGAAGATTGGAAAAACGTTGCCTGGTCTGATGAGTCTCGGTTTCTGCTGCGACATTCGGATGGTAGGGTCAGAATTTGGCGTCAACAACATGAAAGCATGGATCCATCCTGCCTTGTATCAACAGTTCAGGCTGGTGGTGGTGGTGTCATGGTGTGGGGAATATTTTCTTGGCACTCTTTGGGCCCCTTGGTACCAATTGAGCATCGTTGCAACGCCAAAGCCTACCTGAGTATTGTTGCTGACCATGTCCATCCCTTTATGACCACAATGTACCCAACATCTGATGGCTACTTTCAGCAGGATAATGCGCCATGTCATAAAGCTGGAATCATCTCAGACTGGTTTCTTGAACATGACAATGAGTTCACTGTACTCCAATGGCCTCCACAGTCACCAGATCTCAATCCAATAGAGCATCTTTGGGATGTGGTGGAACGGGAGATTCGCATCATGGATGTGCAGCCGACAAATCTGCGGCAACTGTGTGATGCCATCATGTCAATATGGACCAAAATCTCTGAGGAATGCTTCCAGCACCTTGTTGAATCTATGCCATGAAGAATTGAGGCAGTTCTGAAGGCAAAAGGGGGTCCAACCCGTTACTAGCATGGTGTACCTAATAAAGTGGCCGGTGAGTGTATATACACAGCTGTTATATAACATGGGTGGCATGTCCATATAAACAGGACCAAAGGTAACCAGTACAAAAGGCCCAACAGTAATCCATTGTTCAAGAAAAGATACAGTAGAAGGGAACATTGACATTTCAAACAGGTTTCAACCCTGCAAATTTGTGGGCAAGCACCTATTTTAAATAAAACAGAATAAGCTAACATTAATGGTTCTGTAGTTCTCAGCGCATATTCTGTAGATGTTTGTGCTAATATGTAAACAGTTATTAGAGTCCTCACTTTAAGTCTGTATTGTTATACACTGCTTTGATGATGTGGATGTCAACCTTGTATTTTAAAAGGATGCTCCAAATATTTGTTTGTTATTTAAAGGGAGTCTAGCACTGCCCCCAGCTACTTTAAACTGCTCCCATAGTGCTGAAGGTTCTGTTAGTAGAATAAAAACAAATACCTTTCTTATGTTTCAGAGCCCCAGAGATGCATAGGAAAATCACTTTTACTCTTTATTCAAATGCAGATCTTTGAGCACAGGGGGAGTTTTCTTCTATTACTGAGCACTGCTGATCATCACTAAACATACCCATCCTGCAGTGATATTTTTTATGTTTATGGCTCCCTCAGAAGCTCTATTAAATAATAACAAAAATAAGTCAGAATAAGTCTGCTTCAACATTTTCAAATGTAGTCTTATACAAATGTATGCATTTGTCTAACCCAGCGATTCCTAACTGGAGTGCCGTAGAGACCCACCAGGGGTGCCGTGACAATCTGGTGGGGAAATAGCTGTATGTCTCCTTTTAACTACATTAGCATGCTTATGGCCACTGCGGGACATTGTTAGTAATCAAGGGGCCACTGGAGTACATTATTGGTTGTCAGGGGGCTACTAGGGCCCCTATTACTTGTCTGTGTGCCACTAAAAACATTATTACCTGTTTGGAGGACACCATAGGACATTATTAGTTGTCACTGCACTGCAGGACATTATTTAGATTTCAGAGGGCTACTAGGGGACATTATTAGTTGTCAGGGGCCACTGGAGGACATTATTACTTGTCTGTGCGCTATTGGAGAACATTACTGTTTGCCTGGGGGCCACTAGGGAGTATTGCTACTTGTCTAGAGGCCACTGAGGAGCATTATTAAGTGTCTAGTGACCCCCTGGGAAGAATTATTATGTTCTGGGGCCACTAGGGGACATTATTACTTATCTGGGGGTCACTGGAGGGCTTTATTACTTGCCCAGGGGCCAGTCAGGACATTATTACTTGTCTGAGGGTCACAGAGGACATTATTACTTTCCTGGGGGCTACTGAAGAACATTACTACTTGCCTGGGTGCCACTGGGGATCATTATTAGGTGTCTGGGAGCTAATGTGGAGCATTATTAGGTGTCTGGGGGTCAGTGAAGAGCATTAAGTGGTGTCTGAGGGCCACTGGGAAGCATTATTATGTATCTGAGGGCCACTAGGTAGCATGTACTTTGTGGTGGGCCACTGAGGAGCATGATACTATGTGGGACCACTAAGGGAGCTTGATGATGGTAAAATGTGATTTTTTGTATGTGCTGAATGGAAAGTATAGGATGGTGTAGCTTTGAGGATATATTTACATGGTGCAGTTGTGATGCAGTAACAATTGCATCAAAACTGCAACAGAAAAATGCATGCAGCTTTGATGTAGTTCCAGCTGTAATTTCAAAAATTATTTGTTAAGGGTGCCCAGAGGAAATTGTTGTTTTTTTTTCCAGTGGAGCCCACCGCCTGAAAAGGTTGAGAAACACTGGTTTAACAAGATCTGTAGTACATAGATATACTAGTCTTACTAAAGGATCTGTCTCCTCCCCTATAAATATGTAGCATGGCCAAAATATAATTATAACTATACACAGATGGTGGAGAATTCATTTGTCAATCTGTACATGAAAAAGTCACAAAGGGATATGTATTTTCAAACAAATAATATACATGCATGAGAAGTGTGCCATCTGCTCATCTATTGAAGGCTAGTCTAGTGGAAACAAAAAGTTTCCATTTCTTTATGTTACAAATTATAATATGTTTGTATTTTTAAATAGATATTTTTTAAATGAGGAATATTTTATAACAATATTTTTTAAAGAATATGACTTTTTTTTATTACATAAGAAATATAACATGATAAACGAGTTTGTATGAGATTATTGGGCTGTGTGGCGTGTAACAGCACATCCCATTGTGTTATCTATCATTCTAGCTATTGAAATCTATTAAAAATACATATCTCAGGGTTGTTTAGAGACTAGATAAGAAAATGCATATGTAGTCAGTCTATCCACCCATCATTCAGATCATTGTTTCAAGTGTGTATTCTTTTCAGTGCTTTGAAGGGCATACTGGTGTATTGTTGAAATTCACTAGATGAAGGCCCTACCCTTGTATTGATTGCAGGGCCATTGAAATATGAGCGCATTTACTGAACACTTGTTCACTACAATTCCAAACGAAACATATATAAAAGGGTCAACTAAAATTTAATAACTACAAAGAATCTGCATATACTGAAACATTGGTATCAGGCCAATAACAGACCCAAACCACTTGCATAAAAATAAACATTATCATAACACATCTGAATGAAATACAGCTAATGCATGATATACCCTTTACATGCACAGTATCAACAAATTAGTTCCACTTTTTATATAAGTGTTGTTGAATATGTTTGACAGCTGCTCTCTCCTTCTTCATTCATAGAAATAATGCTATTATTATTGTTATTGCTATATGATCCCAATCATAAAAAAATGCAAATTTTTCAGCTACAGAAAAAATAAATGTTTGGGGGCTGACAGTCGACTGTAATCGTGGGCATTGGCTAAGTGGCTCTTCTGTATATTACAGTGGAGACCTGGTAGCTATGGCAGCTACTCTGTAATATAACGGCTGCCATCTTTAAAGGGGCTCTATCAGCAAAATCATGCTGCTAGAGCCCCACATATGCATGCATAGCCTTTAAAAAGGCTATTCAGGTACTGTAAAAGTTATATTAAACTACCCCCCCTCCGTTTTAAAATAATAACTTAAAAAAGAATGTTCTCTACTTACGGAACGTGCACCCTGGGCGGGCATTCAGGGAGCGCTGTCTTCTTCTTCCCCGCCTCTTCTTCCTCTGACGTCTTCGGGTCCCGTCCTCCTCCGGCGCTTGCTCGCGGACACTGATAAAAAAAAAATAGCCCGGGCGCATGCGCAGTAGCCGTAGTAGAAGCCGCGTGCTACTGCGCATGCGCCCGGGCTATTTTTTTTTTATCAGTGTCCGCGAGCAAGCGCCGGAGGAGGACGGGACCCGAAGACGTCAGAGGAAGAAGAGGCGGGGAAGAAGAAGACGGCGCACCCTGAATGCCCGCCCAGGGTGCACGTTCCATAAGTAGAGAACATTCTTTTTTAAGTTATTATTTTAAAACGGGGGGGTAGTTTAATTTAACTTTTACAGTGCCTGAATAGCCTTTTTAAAGGCTATGCACGCATATGTGGGGCTCTATCTGCAGGATTTTGCTGATAGAGCCCCTTTAAAGACCTAATATCCACTGTAATAGTATGGCAGATGGGTTAAAGGAGGTGACCAGTAATTGAGAGCCTGGCAGATTCTGAGGAGTGCAGGCACTGGATGTCCAAGAGGAAAAATGTGAGTTTAGGTATATAGTTACATAGCAGGGATAGGAGCTGCTCTGTATCCCGTGTAGCAGTGGATATGATCCAATAGTAGCAACTGTTAAGAAGCCACAAGAAGAATCCACCTAGGGGTGTACCTTGAGGGGGTGCAGTCGCACCAGGGCCCAGGAGCCTTAAGGGGCCCATAAGCACTGGCATCAGTATTCATATTGCAGTTTCCATCTGGCCCATAAGCCAAGGAAACCCACAGATTACCGTAACCACACTAAGGATGATTAAACTGCTTAGCTCCCATAGCCATCACTATTAAGAATGAGGAATGAGGGTAGAGATGAGGTAGGGTGCCCTGGGCAAAAGATTGCATCGGGGCCCCCAAGACTTTAGTTACGCCACTGAATTCACCCATTTCTTACCATAGAAACATCCAAACTCCTTATTGTTGCCTTGATTTACTGTCACCCCCTACAAATCAGTCTTCCTCTCACTAAATTCTATTCTCTACGCTCTATCCTCAGTTTAACAATAAGACTCATCTCGCAGTCTAAACGGTACACCAATGCTTCCAGTCTATGCCAGTGACTGCACAGGTTGCATATTCAGCTCATCAACCTCATCCAGCTAAAAAATGCACCAAATATACACCACTTTCTTCATTTTTCCGATCTGCTTGTCACTTTTTAGAAAAGTGGGAGGGGTATCCTGAAGATCAAGGTGGGTCGTAGATGCCTCAAACCAACAAAACGCATGTCTTAATACCCCCTCCCACATTACTGGTTCTTTCTTGTCATGCTGTGATGCAATTTTATGTTGTTAAAGTCTTAGAAATAGAGATGAGCGAGTAGTATTCGATCGAGTTGGTATTCGATCGAATACTATGGTATTCGAAATACTCGTACTCGATTGAGTACCACTCGCTATTCAAATGGAAAAGTTCGATGCACAACCAGCATTGATTGGCCGAATGCTATACAGTCGGCCAATCAACGCTGGTTCTGGCCGCTTGTAATGCAGGCATGCGCAGTCGGCTCTGCCCAGGCCCGATGCCTGGCAGAGTGAATTCAGAGCTGAAAGATGCCACGGTGACGCAGCACGGAGAAGACTTCTCGGAGGATCCAGCCCGACCCTCACTCGTGGACTTGGTAAGTATAATTTGATCGAATGTTGCCTACCCCTGAAACGAGCATTTTCCCCCTATAGACTATAATAGGGTTCGATATTCGATTCAAGTAGTCAAATATTGAGGAGCTACTCGAAATGAATATCGAATCTTGAACATTTTACTGTTCTCTCATCTCTACTTAGAAACATTTTCTGTGAGATATTATGGTACGTTGTCACTGAGTTTTTCGCAAATATTTTTGAATTCATTTTCTCCATTTAACTCCTTGTCAAAAAACTGAATCTCACTAAATAAAAAAGTGTCTTGCCACATTGCATCCTGCCGCACTGAATAGGGTTAATTAGTGGTAGTTTGGGATGGTAAATGGGCTCCACTGTGAGAAATACACATGGGATTTTGTCAATGTGTATTTTATTCCTGTACTTTTACAAATCTGTGCTGGTGAAATTGTGTTGAATTGCTGCATGACAGGAAAAACAATGCACCAAAAACAGTGCTGACCCTGCAAAAGGTAGCAACAGGCAGATGAATCCCATTGAATGTAGCTAATGAATGTGAGAACCTATAGGAGTTCAAAACTGCAAGTATGACAAAACCCCAAGATTCAACCTTCTACTGCAGACTCCTAACCCAAATTTTCACTTAAAGAAATTGCCATAAATGTCTGATAGATGTCCTACCTCTGGGACCCTCATGTAACTCCAGAAGCGGAATCCTATTCCTCTTTACTATTTACTAGTAGAGAAGAAAGTGAGTGGTTTCCTCATCTACTATACACTTCAACTGCATTAGTACCGTACAGACTCCGATGCAGTCAATGTGTAACTTGTATTGCGGCCGCCATCCCCTCTACTCCCCCATTCCTCCCGCTAGCTACATCTCTCAGTAACATTATTTCTTGTATACATTAGATTATAAACTCTTAGGACTGGGTTGTATGTTGTTATGTTTGCCAGTAGACTTTCCTGAACAATATAGATGTGATCCAGGGAGATATCTGATCACCAGATCTGGAATCAGAAAAGAGTTTGCACACTCCCCCCACATAAATTATAATTCTCCAGGAGTTCACTTTGCTTTCTTCTAGATATTTGGTTGCAGTGGCTCTCAATTTAGGACAATGGTGGACTGGTCCAAATGCCTGCAGCAAGTTCTATGGTCTTTATTGGGCCTGCGAGTCTTTGTTTAATTTATGAAAGGGCCATTAATATTCTATATACAATGTTGCTTATTGCTATTCCAGTGAAAAATCTAATTTTGTCTAGATTCCATCTTACACAAAGGAACTTGACTCAGCTGCTGATCCACTCTATATATTACATAATTACATATATCTACATAGTTAATATGGTTGAAAAAAACCTTATGTCCATTAAGTTCAACCAAGGGATGAGAAATGGCAGTGTGCCCTCACTGCTACATAACATACAACCTAAAATTATATTGACGAGTAGGTCAAGAAAACCCACAAAATACAGTAAACACAGGGGGGGGGGTGTTTATATAAAAATAGGAAACATACACTCTTCAATATTGAAATTGCAACACTAAGAAGGAAAGCTCTTGGAATTATGGAAATCACAGGATTGATAGACGTGAATGTGACGTGATAGATGTTAATGATATGAAAATTATAAAAGAAATGGCAAAATATTCGTAACATCTGAAATTATACTGTAGCAAGTATGAGTGCCACAAGAAGAAATACATGCACTTTCAAGCCTTGTCATGCTATCAATGAGACTTAATGGTTGTATGAGGAATGTTATGCTCTGCTAAATACACTTGTGCACAAAATCATCAAGATTAGCTGGCTGCAGGCAGCTCCCTTTGCAATAGCTGACCAATGGCATCCCAAATGTGCTCGATGGGACTCAAGTTCAGAGAGGTTGAAGGCCATGGCAGCATGTTTTCCAAGTAGACTGCTCACAGTAGTACAAGCAAAATGTGGCCTGCTGTTTTCTTGCTGAAAAATGGCTCCTGGGACACTGAAGAAACCACAGGTTCTACAACCAAATCAATGTAACACTGAGCTAGAAGAAATGAAGACTAGAATGGTACTAGAGTGCCAGCCCAGACCATAATCCTGGGAGCAGGACCAGTGTGACATTCCCTTGTGAAGGCCTCTTGATGGCGTTGTCCACATAATCTTCACATCAATCTTCAGCTATTATTGTATCTGAGACAATAGTGAGACTCATCAGTGAAGAAGATTTATTTCAGCTTCCATTGCTTTCATGCTGTAAACCATGATAGTCTTTGAGGGCAGTTGCATGAAGTTAAAGGAACACCTGTAGCTAGATGTCTGGCGCATAGCTTTATGTTGTGCCAATGTCTTCTGATGGTTTGTGTTAACACTATTTGCTGCCCTACGCTTGGGATATGAAGTCTAGTTTGACCTGCAACACAAAATGGATCACTAGAGATGAGCGAGTACTGTTCGGATCAGCCAATCCGAACAGCACGCTCCATAGAAATGAATGGATGCACCTGGTACTTCCGCTTTGACGTCGGCCGGCCGCTTAGCTTGCCGGCTACGTCCATCCATTTCTATGCGAGCGTGCTGTTCGGATCGGCTGATCCGAACAGTACTCGCTCATCTCTAATCACTACATGTTATTCTTCCAATAATATAGATTGCCTCTGTGCACCTCTTGCTGTTCCCCCAACCTCCGGGACAATGGGATGTTGAACGGTGCTTACATTTTGACTTAGGTACATATCAATCTGCCGGAGTGATAAACCAACATCACTCAAGTACAAGGATTGTGTCCCTCTCAGTTATAACAGGTTATAACTGGTATGTCGACAAACAGGAGACACTACACAATCATCCCACACTACTTGATCCAATTTTAAGATTTAATGTGGCTTACAATATATGCTACAGAATGGAGGTAGGTGCTTGAAAATGTGATTATTTGCAGATCTTAGTGACACCTGCTACATCCTTAGTTTGCATAACCGTATGACTTGTACTTCTTGGTGTTGCAATTTCAATGTTGAGGAGGTGAACTATGAGAATATGGGCATCTAAAATATGTAAAGTGACAAACTGAGTAAAAAAAAAAGTCAGAATTTTATAATTATTTAGAATGTAATTTATGAAAATATAGGCTAAAAAAACATTCTTAAAGTGAATAGCCACCTGTTATTTGTAATCTAAATAAGTTAAAAACTTGGGTCTGCATAATTTCTACCAAGATGTGAATAACTGTTTCTTGGTAACATTCTTAGGATGGACTTGTGGGAGTAGCCAAGCAGTGCTGCTCTAAATTGTGTCAGTTGTTTTGGCAATTTGGTATGATGGGAATCACGTTAAGGCAGTACTTCAGAGCGCCAAGTAGAGGCAGCCAGTAACAGAGCTTAGAATCACACCCCTTGCCTGACACCACCCTCCTAAACCTAAATAGGCATCAAAATAACAGCATTAATTGCTCAGGCATGGTGGGGGCTAGAGAAACATTTCCAACTGTTGCAGAATCAGTGGATGCAAAAAGCTGGACATGTTGGCGGTGGTGATCAGTTAAGCAATATTGCTTTTGCTTGGAGAAGGGATAGGACACATGGCATTACATGGCACCCTTTCAAAAGAATATGTTCTGAGTCTTCCAGACTGGCAGTTCTCAACTCAATGTATGTTTACCTTAGGAGGTAAGGAGCAGACATTGGAGTCGGGTTCCCCTATCATGGTGAAAGCATAGTATTTTGAAATGTTTTTTTAAAACATCGATTGATATGATTTTATCACAAACCTGCGATTATAATAAGTTAATATAACTAACTGTATCGCTCTGTCTTCAACAATGTAAACAGAGATCCATCTGTAGAGGAAGAACTAAGAATGGCTCCTGCTGTGTGAGGATAAGTTCTGATACTGTGAATAATTTCCTGTGCAGATTTGTCCTTAAAATCCACATACGTTACAAGCTGCATTTACCCCAAGACTGGGTTCACACAGGGTTTTTTGGTCTGGAAACTGAGGCGGAGGCCGCCTCAGTTTCCGGACCAAAAAATTGGAGGCTGCATACAGCCTCAAAATCCTGACCAAAATACCCTGTGTGGACTCAGCCTAATGCACTCCAAAAACCTTGTATAAGGGTGTGTTTTTTAAAGGGAGTCTGTCAGCTCAAAATTTCACATAAAGATAAACACAGTACCTTGTACGTCTGGAGATAAGATTTTCCAAACTTCGGCTCCGTTCTCACGGAGTAACGCGCTGCTCATTTAGACACATATACACGTGTCAGAGCTCGGCGCTTCTAAACAGATCCCATAGACTTCAATGTGTGCCGGCTTATGCGTGTAACACATTGAAATCAATGGGAGGCTTTGTAACCCATTGATTTCAATGTGTATCGCGCGTGAGCCAGCACACATTGAAGTCTATGGGATCTGTTTTGAAGCGCCGCGCTCTGACACGTGTATACATGTCTAAATGAGCGGCACGTTACTCTGTGAGAACGGGGCCTTCCATTTCTTTTATTGCAGAGGACCTTACCATGGATGAGAAATTCTGACTTTTATAAATATGTAAATTAAGTGAAAAAGGCTTTAGGGGAGTGTAATCTGCATCTTGGGCTTTGGAGAGCACTGCAGATTAACACTTTATCTCAAGCCCTGTAATGTACTATGTTTATCTTTATATGCAATTTACAACCGACAGTCGAGACACGTAGATGTGAACCAGGCCTGGCATTGCTTGAGAAAGGCTTGTGTATATAAGCTGAAGTTTTGATAATAAAGTATCCTCTCCTTTTTTCACCATATTTTTGGGCGTGCAGCATACAAAATCTTTCTTTTCAGTATTCAGTACTTCAGCCATGAGAAATGCAGAATTTTACTTCCAAGCAACATACTGCATTATTATTATTTTTTAACCCCTTAACATGCTATTTCATCAAATCATTATGTCGCCATTACAGTATTATGTTCCAATGCGATCACCTGTCAAGGATGGCTGTAATACACAGCTGCACTCTTGCATTGGGTGCCTCGATCAAGCCTGGTATTAGAACTGTACAAACCAGGGATCCCCTTGTAGCTGTGATCACAGCCTTAGCGACATGATCTCTCGTGCTGACAATACTAGATTGATTCAAAATGGAGAGCTGAAGAACCCTTGAAATTTTTTGTATCCTGAAGGCCAAAAACGGTCTTGTCCTGATAGGTTTAAACAAGCAATTTAATTCTGCAGAGTTCCAAAATGGTTGATAGCATTGCATCATGAAGCACTGTGTTATCTGAGAGGGAAGCATTAGACTGGATGTCATTCTCAAGGTCATATGCAGCCTGTGTATGTAGCCTTGCCATTGTACTACTTTTTCTGCAGTTGCAGGGGAACATATATGTTTTAAATGTGCATAAATAAAAACTTTTTGTAGATTTATAATAAATCTTAGCTTGTTATACATACAACATTGGGGTTTACTGATACTTACATTTGATAAACTACACATACATATGTATAAAACCAGTTAAAATAATCAGTGCTGCAAATACCTTATTTATTACCATTATCATTTAAAGGGGTTGTCCAGTATTAGACCAAAACTGAGAAACAAATATTATTGTTTGTATAATAAAAAGTTACACAATTTTTCAATATACCTTCTGTACCAATTCCTCACGGTTTTCTATTTTTTTTTGCCATTTATTGGTACGCTATGTATGTTATGCAACATAAACTGCACTTCTTTCCACTCCCTATTTACCCCTGCATGGTTATTTTTTGCTGCTTTATAAAGTCAGTGGAAGGTTTGTATTTTGGCACAAATAAATTGGTTTCCCCACATAGCACTTCCCATTCTGATAGTGTCTCAATTTCAGATATTACTAGATTAGTCTTCTCCCAAACTGTGGGTTGTGACCTCTCGGGGGAGGGGGGGATGTGACAATTGCCAGGGAGTTGCAAGCCATCAGTGGTAATTGGACTGCGCAGTGCTATGCTACAGTCCCAATATGGCTGCTGATATAAATCTCCAACCAAATTGGTAGCAGATCACTGCACAGCCTACAACTGTAGGCCCAGAGTAGATGAGTAAAAATAAACAGTTATCCTCTCCTCTCATGCGTGTTCACTGTTGTCACGGTGTCCTCTTTAGGGTTCTATTAGATTCTGGCTCACAACGCTGACATCATGCGGGGTCATTTTGACCCTTTTGCTATTTATTTTTCTTATGACTTTTAAAATTTTAACAAAAGAATTCTGAGATTTTTGTGACTTTTATGTATTCACGGTAGTGTATATTTTAGGACACAAAAATGAACTGTAATTTTTTTTCAGGGGCCCAGATTTTACTGTTAATACCTATAAGTATCAAAGGGGTCAATTTGACCCCATACTTAAAAGTAGTAGTAGGCAATACACCTAACATTATAGAGTACAGGAAATCACAATGCTTCTACCTAGTTGTAGAGTATAAATGTACTTTTGCATATCAGGGATGATTCATCATTTTGTTTTGTCTAAACGTTTCTGAACATGTTTGATCCATGTCTCTACTAGCATTTTTTGTCTGCACTTCAGTAGTAAGCAGCACTTTTCTCTCAGCATGTTTCATGCGGAAACCGAGTGGAAACCACACGGACCCCATTATAGTCTATGGGGTCCGCGGGTTTCCTTAGGTAACCACTTTTTAATGCGTATAGGTTTCCCCAAGCAGACTTCCTGAGCGAAAACCTGAACGCAGATGTGAACCAGGCCTTACAAGTCACTTTTTGCAACGTATATTTGAAGTATGAGTAGGCTGACCATGTAAAAGGAAAAGGTCTTTAAACTGCAGTATTTGATCTCAACACTGTTCCTACTAAATATAAATAGATGTTGTATTGGCAAAAAAAGAGTTACTTTTACTCTAGAGTCAGTACTTTTGAATGCGCGTCAAAATGACCCCTAGTGGTAGTTACAGGTATTATAAAACATGCGGTAGTCCTAGTGTTAAAAAAACGTGACTATGTCTGTGACAGATGCCTCCACCTCTGGAATATGGTGGGAATGAAAGGTATCAAACTTGTTCCAAACTTGTTTAGGACTATTGGATAAAGAAGAAATGAAAGCGATGCAATAGGCCTATCTTAGTGACAAGCCTTCAATTTTTAAAGGATGGATAACTCCTTTAGAGTGTTGTTACGTTATCTTAGTATTGATAACCAATATTTGGGATAGATCAACAATTAGACATCAGTGAGGGTGCAAGAACTGGGATTTCTGCTGATCAGCTGTTTGAAAGGACCTCGGCATTTACGTGAGCCCTGTGACTCCTTCACTATATACATTGCAAACCATCCATTTTATAGCGACCAAGCGATATAATTACAGCTTGTAATAACAAATTAGATCATCAGTAACATGTTGAGGAGTTCACTGAGGGATCTCCACTCCATCTTCATGACAACGGTTGGGGAAAAAATGATACCCCAACCACTGTCTCCTATGTAAAGCTAACAGATCTCTTGCAGCAGAGACTAGCGCTCATCTTTCCTGCATAGAGAATTCAGTACTGGACTTCCACAGACAGCAAAGATGAGTACTGATCTCTGCTCCTAGAGGTATATTAGCTTTATATAGGAGACAGCGGTCAGGGAATCAGGCTTTGCCCAACCACTGTCATGAATCTATGGCTATCTTCAACTGCCTGCGGGTCCCCCTACCAATCTGTTACCAGTTAACCTCTGTGACCATGATCATTACACCCCTGCACACAGGTCCTTCATTCTTAGCCTCACTGACATACACCATTATTAGGGGGTTGTAACACTCACTCACTGTTATACAAACGAAGAATTGAAGCACTCCTTTGCATAGAAAATGTTGTTTAATATTAATAGAAGTGGCGGACACTGCTTTCAGCGCTACTCCTGAAACTTCTCACCTGCATATTACACGAGGAGACTACTCCCACAAAGTGGATTTCTTGAAAAAGCATGAATTACTACTGACTGACTTCACATCTATAATCATCTATTACATGCACTGTCTAACATTGCCATAGAGTCTGACAACGACAGTATTGCCGAAAACGTTTACTTCTACTCTGTAAATTATCAATATTAAACACTTTATACGGAAAGGAGTGCTTCAATTCTTCATTTGCATATTATGGTTTGGACCCTATTGGAGCAGCCACTAAGTAATTCCTACCTCGAGTGCTGCAATAAAAGCATACATAACTCACTCACTGTTGTTCTCTGCTATCAGCCATTATCAGAGGACTGAATATACACATATACAGTAACCCCTCACTGTTGGTTTCTATTTTCAGACATTATCAGCAGATTGTATATATTTATTTCTACAGCGATTGCTCATTGTTGTTTTTCAGTTCATTAATTTCAATTCCCACATTTTAGCCAAACCATGTTAAATAACCCAACTCTAATGATCTTCCTTTAATGAGATCAGTATCTTCAGGAAGTTATGAACAAGCTTGCCACATCTACTCACAGTTGAATGTCCAAATATTTTAGCAAAATATATGTCAACCAAACAGAGAAGACACACTCTTGCTGTGACGTTGTCATTCTTGGTAATGAAATATTTAAGGCTTCTAATTTACATATATTGGACCACATTTATTACTTCTTTTATGGCAAGGCTTATGTGTAGGGGCATTTTATTGTGTGGAGGGGCACTAAGGGAGTATTATACTGTGTGGGGCCACTAAGAGGGCATTATACTGTGACATGAAACCTGTATGGGTGAAACATGTCAGAGATGCTAAGTTCTCCTAATTTTTAATAGTGTTCTTTTTCTCCCTTTGGTTATATTATTGAACAATAGCCCTGCTGTGCCCTAGCCGGCAGATGCACATTGGTTGATAGTGAGTGAATCTTTTTTTCCTTATATAATTTACTAGTTGCAAAATACATGTATTATACTAACCCAGATGATAGTAGATTTGCCACATTAGGTGTTTCACAAGTGTATGATACTTACTACCTTAGGAGGGAGGGCTGAAAATTTTAGAATCTGGACCCCTTACTCTAGGCATTATTTTGAACACAGACAAATTTATCGCAGCATGAACCATCTGCATCACAAAATCCCAAGTATGCCCCTGCTAATATTAAATTTGGAAATTAGACTCAGAGTAGCCAGGAAAACAATAAATTTGTGAAATGCAGTGTTCCCCTTCTGCAATTTGAATACCTAAGATGTCCTGAGTTAGATGTATTGTACGTAAAGAAAGGTTCAATTCAAAATATTGTGGTCATAACATTAAAAAATCTTAAAAGGGCCAACAAAGTAACATTTCCTTTTACCTGTGTCGTTGGTTGGAAGCAAAACCCATGAGAGCAAATTGGGACCTAATGCCAAATGCCGTTGCATTGGCATGGCAAAGGACCATTATGCTCAAAGTCTGGGATAGCATGACTACATCATTACAGATCTTTTTGTATTTTGGTATATTGGCATATTTATTGCACTGGTGATATTGACTCTAGACACCCAAGCTTGCATAAAGCTCACTTGATCATAATATTTAACTTTCTGCAGATGAAGGACCACGTGTGCAGCTATAATTTTTCAGAAAAGCTTGCCATTCATGTCACTTAATGATCTTGAATTTGAAGAAAACCCATTGGTGCCAGATAATCCTTTGGTATACCATTTTATGCTACCCTGAAATTTGGCATCAACAACCTGTCAGGGAGAAGCAACTTGGGACTGCTTGTACTCTGTGGCCTTTGCTACTTTTGCTTCTCCATACAATACAGAATAAAAATTCTTAAATGCTCCAAAAATCTGTTCTCCGTTTGATCCCATGATGTAAGGTATACTGTATATGATCTATAGCTGTTTCCTTGCCTGCAAGACAACTGCACTTAAAGAGGACCTTTCATCACTTCCACTAAATCTAGTCCTTGGCATCTGATAATATGCACAACTCCACTGATGTCAACACAGTTGGAATTTTGTCTGTAGTCCCCACCATTCCTGAGAAATCAGTGAAGTTCTTTTTTGGCTCTGTACAGTCAGGAAGGTGGTGTCATGCAAGAGCAGGCAAAGGTGTGATTCAGAGCTCCATTCAGAGGCAGCCAGTGACAGGGTTGGTTAACATCTGCGTTGGTATTCTGTGTTCGGGGAGACCCCCCCCCTCCCCTGAACGAAATACCAAACGTAATTGCAAGCACTGTGCAGTAAAAGCACACTGATCGCCATAGACTATAATCTCCGCACAGAACATGCGGACAGGAAAGTAGTTCACAATCTACTTTCCTGTCTGCATGATTTCTGTGGGCAGCGTGCAGCAAGCACACGGACCCCATTGTAGTCTATGGGGTCTGTGTGCTTTTACTGCACAGTGCTTGCAATTGCGTTTGGTATTCCGTTCAGGGGGGGGTCCCCATGCGGATTACCAAACGCAGATGTGAATAAAGAGTCAGAGCTCAGACTCATCCCTTGCTTGTATTTGTCTGACACTGCCCATCTGACAGTAAATTGTCTATATAACACAAGCAGAAAGACCCGGCTTCGCACGGGTAGATTTCATTTTTTGTTCATGTAGTGGGCCCATACGAGTTGCCCATTTTTGCACTGGTGTATTTTGTATGTCTTTTGTGTGTGTCCATATGCGTCATGTTATCATTTGTATTTCAGTTTGGATATCAGTGAAAAACCTGTTAGGGATACCTGGAATAAAGCTGTGTGAATGTGACCTTGAGTAACAGTGTCATCCACAGCTCCCTGTCCCTTTAAAGCTGACCTACAGCTGTGAAGAAAAATGGCTGGTTTACTATAGAAACTTGGAGTAAAGCTCGGATTTGTGATACTGTGTGCTGAGCTATGTATCTAATCCTCTGACGTGTGATACTGTATGCTGAGCTGTGTATCTAATCTTCCAAGGTGTGATACTGTGCGCTGAGCTGTGTATCTAATCCTCCGAGGTGTGATACTGTGCGCTGAGCTATGTATCTAATCCACCGAAGTGTGTTACTGTGTGCTGAGTTGTGTATCTAATCCCCTGAGGTGTGATACTGTGTGCTGAGCTGTGTATCTAACCCTCCGAGGTGTGATACTGTGCGCTGAGCTATGTATCTAATCCACCGAAGTGTGTTACTGTGTGTTGTGCCGTGTATCTAATCCTCCGAAGTGTGATACTGTGTGCTGAGCTGTGTATCTAACCCTACGAGGTGTGATACTGTGTGCTGAGCTGTGTATCTAATCCTCCGAAGTGTGATACTGTGTGCTGAGCTGTGTATCTAATCCTCCGACGTGTGATATTGTATGTTGAGCTGTGTATCTCATTCTCCGAGGTGTGATACTGTGTGCTGAACTGTGTATCTAATCCTCCGAAGTGTGATACTGTGTGCTGAGCTGTGTATCTAATCCTCCGACGTGTGATATTGTATGTTGAGCTGTGTATCTCATTCTCCGAGGTGTGATACTGTGTGCTGAGCTGTGTATCTAATCCTCCGAGGTGTGATACTGTGTGCTGAGCTGTGTATCTAATCCTCCGAGGTGTGATACTGTGTGCTGAGCTGTGTATCTAATCCTCCGAGGTGTGATACTGTGTGCTGAGCTGTGTATCTAATTCTCCGAGGTGTGATACTGTGTTCTGAGCTGTATATCTAATGCTTCGATGTGTGATATTGTGTGTTGAGCTGTGTATCTCATTCTCCAAGGTGTGATACTGTGTGCTGAGCTGTGTATCTAATCCTCCGAGGTGTGATACTGTGTGCTGAGCTGTGTATCTAATCCTCCGAAGTGTGATACTGTGTGCTGATCTGTGTATCTAATCCTCCGACGTGTGATATTGTGTGTTGAGCTGTGTATCTCATTCTCCGAGGTGTGATACTGTGTGCTGAGCTGTGTATCTAATCCTCCGAGGTGTGATACTGTGTGCTGAGCTGTGTATCTAATCCTCCGAGGTGTGATACTGTGTGCTGAGCTGTGTATCTAATCCTCCGAGGTGTGATACTATGTGCTGAGCTGTGCATCCAAATCTCCAATTGGTGATACTGTGTGCTGAGCGGGGTATTCAATCCTCCGACGTGTGATACTGTGTGCTGAGCTGTATATCTAATGCTCCGATGTGTGATGGTGTCTGCTGAGCTTTGTATCTAATTCTCCGAGGTGTGATACTGTGTTCTGAGCTGTATATCTAATGCTCTGATGTGTGATGGTGTCTGCTGAGCTGTGTATCTAATCCTCTGAGGTGTGATACTGTGTGCTGAGCTGTATATCTAATCCTCCGAGGTGTGATACTGTGTTCTGAGCTCTATATCTAATGCTCCAATGTGTGATGGTGTCTGCTGAGCTGTGTATCTAATCCTTTGATGTGTGATACTGTGCGCTGAGCTGTGTATCTAATCCTCTGATGTGTGTATCTCAGTTTGGATATCAGTGTTGGATATCAGTGCTGGATACACCTTGGGGCTCGGTCTAAAACCTTCCCAGACACCTCATGTATCTGTGTGCCAAATTTTGTGAATATCGGTCCAGTTGTTTGGTTGCACATAGAGGACAGACAGAAACTCATTTTTATATACTGTACATAAGAGATATGAGGCACCAAAAAGGGCTGGAGAAAAAAATTCCAACTGTGCCAGAATCAGTGGAGCAGCAGCTATTGACTGATACAAAGAAATTACTTGGTCCAAGTAGTAAAAGGTTCAAGTTCGCGTTTGCTAAAATCAACACTTGAACTTCTTTTTGCATCTTCTGTAAGAAGTTTGTCATTTTGATGCCTTTTCCTTCTTTAATCTTGTTCTATGTTTAATCAAAACTCCCCTTATTACACATCTATATGCTTCCCAGATATCCAGGGGTTCACATCTACCATATTACTTGACTAAAAAAAAGACTTCTCTTCATAGTTCTGTTCTTACTGACTGGTATTATAACAGAGAGTCATTGCATTTCCAAGACAGATTTACTCATCTATTTTTGTGTATAGATCCATGGCTATCAACACATGATCTGAACTGTATTGTCTCTAGAACCCTAACTAGCAATGACAAACTTTATTGAGGGAGAAACAAATAGTCTATACAAGAAAAAGTATCATTTGTATAAGATAGTTCCAGTTACCCAAATATAATGTACACCATTAGATTATAGTGTTGCTATAGCTTCAGGTAATTCAAGAACATAGATATTTTTTAGGAATAAATTCTTTTACATTAAAAAGAAAACAATGGTTATCTCTTCTGGAGCCTGCCATTTGTAAGGATTGCCAAAAGTCAATAGTCAATAGCAGCATATGGCTGTTGTATTCAAGATTGCAGTGGTGAAGATTCAGAATCTGGCAATGCACATGTCAGCTGATTAAAGTTATTACTGTGATTATTGAAGAAACAATGAAAAATCAGCAGCTGACATTGCAAACTTGTATGTTTAGACTGGGCAGTTTCTATTCTTCATTACCAAGGTCATTTCATTACTTTTAAACACTAAAATTGTCACTATTGTTATTTGCAGAGAAAAATGCTCCTTGTATCAGGCTGTTTTCTTTTTTCTTTCTTTTTTTAAAATCTTTATTTAATGTATAAGTGGTAGATACATGCACAAAAACAGTAAAGATCAATTTGTTTTCAAGCCCCCTTTCTTCATAAGTTGATTTCACTCTGAAATCTCTGCTATATCCATCTCAGGACAGTCAAATGTCCATAGAAAGCTTTAAAAAGGGGAGGGGCAAATAAGAAGGGAGAGAGGCACAAGAATTTAAAGCAGCTAAATGGACTGTGATAGAAATTTCCGCAGTGTTTTATTAACATCAGTACAGGTAAGGGCTCGTTCACATCTGCGCCCAGTCTCTGTTCTGCAGGTTTCCGTTTCCTGCACAAAACAGAGCAGGAGACGGAAACCTGTAGGACTCTTTCATACCCATTCATTTGAATGGGTGAGAAAGCTGTCCGGCCGTGAGCGGCGGTGAGCGTTTTATGCTCTCTGCCGCGAAACCGTTTTTTAAAATCCGGACACAGAGTCGGACATGCAGTACTCTGTGTCCAGTTTTAAACAAACGGTTTCGCGGCGGGGAGCATAAAACGCTCATGGCCGGACCCGGTCTGTGGTTTCCATCTTCTTGCATGCACAAGACGGAAACCACAGAACAGAGACCCGAACGCAGGTGTGAACCTAGCGTAAGTATTTCTCTATATAGCCCTGCATGATCATGGAGCTGTTTCTGAGTGAGAGAGAAAGTTAGGAGACAGATTCTCCCATACTTACTGTGTGCAGTGTATAGAGAACTGCAAACTAGAGCTAGATCTTGAAGAGGGGAAAACTGGTAAATAATGCATAATAGAGGTTATATAATGGCCATACAGCATTACTCCTCATGTACACACAGAAATGTACTCTGAAAAGTCACCTCCATAACAGTTATGCTTTAAATGTTTTGATCCAAATAAAATGCTTACCTAGTGAGGTAGATTACTCAAATGGGGACAAAGTGCAGTATTTGGATGTACCAATAAATCAGATTCAAGCTTTCATTTTTCAGAGAGCCTTTTATGAAATGAAAGCTACAAGCTGATTGGTTGCTGTGGACAACTGTTCTGCTTTTCCCTTACCCCAGTTTTATAAATCTACCCCCGTTTGTCTAGAAGGATCCTAATCCAAACATATTTTTAGGTGACGTAACCTCTAAAGATGGGTAAACAGATTGTGTAAGAGCATGAAATCCTGGTATTCTAAAATTTCTTATTTAATAATCTTAACCCCATTTCTGCACATAAGTCTGCCACTGGCCCATTGAAGTACCAACCACAC